>NC_087126.1:606060-909090 GCF_030705265.1 Helicoverpa armigera
GTAGGAGACCTAGTTTTTTCACTTGTTCAAGTGGTCTAAAAGCAAAGTTTATTAAGTTGGAGTGTGAGTGAATGCTTTAAAAGCTTTAAATTAAAGGTATATCTAACCTGCAATTTATAAACTTTTCTATAGTAATGTTATCAGTACGAATAGTTAAACTTCATGAATCGTTAAATGATACAGATTATTTTTATTAAAAGCATATCTTTTATCTTAGCTTATCTTAGTGTAGCTTCCTGAAATTCATAATATTTTAGAAAGTTGATTAAGTATGACATACATCGTATGCAAATATTGTAGATTTTTGCACATCTTGTAGATCTTTATGTAAATAAGACATTCAGCCTTGTTTGAAAACTCTCAAGCATCTTTATTTATTTTTTTATCAATGTACATAATGTTTCATGCAAACGATTTCCTCCTTCAAGCTTAACATCTCTTAAATAACACAAAACCGAATAGTACCATACAGCAGGCTATCATAAATCTATATTAGATAGATAATTAATAAACCTTGATTAAGATCTTGACCAAATTACTTCAGACACGAATAAAATCTAAACCATCACTATCCCTAGGCCAAAACATCGATAAAAATATCGATACCTAGCTCTCAAATCGATAACAACCGACCTTACATAACGAGTATCCGAGTCACGAAGTCAATCGATTACCTGCGGTCATTATGCGAAATGCCATTAGATATGGTAATTGTTAGAATTAGCTACCGGATGAGCATAAGTGTTGATTCTAACACATGCACTTTTATGGCCTTTTAATGTATTTAAGTGGTTATTGTAATTAAATACAATGATCCGGTGGATTATACAATACATAGTTAGAGTGTCCTTAATTGATTTTGATATACTTAAGTACTAGACTATCTCTATCAGCCATCATCTCTCAATTTTCCCACTTGTAGTCTATTTAGTTTTTCGTATCAACGGAAGAGTTGGTCAGCAGATTTGACAAAGGTCACCGGTAGGCACTAGATGCAGGCCACTTTAACCGGTCCTTTTGAAAATCAGTAAATTCAAATTCAAAAGCTTTGACACATTTCTTTGAAAACTGCAAGTGGCATCCAATTCGGTTTATAAATAAACTGGGTTGCTCAAGATAGAGAACGAATTATCAGATCTTACTTACCCATAGGTAATAAAATGTTCACACATCAAGACATGCAGTCAAATAAAGCTACAACAACATAGTTGCGTACAAAAAGCGTAAATTCTCTTTGTCGTCACCGTGCCGACATACAACTCACACAAGCCATTTAATTTTACAAGCCAATCCATCCATTCCGATGTACGTACATGGAAAACAATGCAGTCTCGGAGACTGATAGAATGTCTTATAGTTTAAAGAACCATGGGCACTTTTGTATGAACACTGTACACAAGCTTTGAACATGGTCCAACAGTGATGAGTATAATACACTAGTGCTTTTTCAATGTGGTTCAACATTGATGAAGCTTATGTCATATGTAAGCTCTTGAAAAGCACTTTATGTCGCTCTACGGCAGCCAAGTTTGATTCCAGCGTGAAACATGGTATTTTAAATTACTTCAAAAAAACAAACTTCAAGTATTATTAGGTACCTATACCTTAACAAAATACCCACCATTACTTAGTTTTTTCCAAACTCGATTTAATTTATAAAAAAACAACTAAACTTTTATCCTTATAAACGCTTCCTTTTATAACGAAAACCATGACTATCTTTCATCACCATCTCTTTACCTACAGGATGCTTGCGCCCACAGCTAAAAATGACCAGCCCATATAAGGGCTCTTCTTATGATACCTTAATATCGGTTACGTAACTTTTTACCTTTAATCGGTCCTTCGAGATGAATCAGCCTCACTCATATCACGTGATGCTTCAAGATTTATAAGTCAGGGAAGATTTTAAGCTCTTGATTTATATGCATTGTCGACTTGGGCAAAATTATGGCTGCCCTTGAGTACGAGGATTCAATTTCTGCGGTATCAGTTAAATCCTGATTGGCAGTAAAGGTATTTTAATAAAATATTTATATTTAAATTACCTATAAGCAAGTTTAAGCTTTTACAATCAATGCTAAGGATATAAGCTTAAGGTTACCTCCTATGTATTTTTTAATAAATGCAAATGGTCATTATCCGCAAGTTTTTTTTCCTCAATTTTGTTTCTAATCAAAAGCCAAACTTACACTTATGTAACCGTAAATAATTTATAATTATTTTCAGTACAATTTTTAATAGCATCTAGAATTAATTTAACCAGCTGTCAAAATATGACTCAATAAAGTATTGAAATGTCGCAATGTTAACGGCATATAATTACCGAAGCTTCGTTTAAAGGCTTAAAATCATGAGTGCGACCTCAGAAACCTCTGAATTCAAGAGATTTATTGCTTTTGATATATTATTTTTGCAACATCAAGGTTCCTTAATAAGCGCCCCTTGAAAAATGGCTTATTTATGGGACTTTAAGCGTGACATTATTTGTACAGTGATGAAATGGCCGGCCATCGAAAATGTCATATTTTGCATCATTCACCTTTGATGATCGGCGACTTTCGATACTGCATAATTATATTGATATCTGCAGTTGAATTTTGTGTATATTCCTTTTTTATGTTATTGCAAAAAGTGTTAAATTTATCTACAAACCTAGCTACTGAAATCAATTTACTAGGCAGACATGATAAATGAGTATATGCTTAGCTAGTCGATTAACTGGCCATTTCACAATCTAATTGATTAATTTATAATTCTCTAGCTTCTGTTTGCGGCCCCCTGCGGGCGTTTGATTACTAGCTAGTCCCAAACATGGTCAGTGGTCAACTCTCTTTGGTTGAGTCTCTACCTACAGTTTTAGATAAGCTAAAACTGTATCAAATTAGGAGTAGTGTAAATACATTCTAAAAAACTCACTACTTTGTGGGAATAAAGCTCTTAAACATTATAAATTAAGAATATTAGTCGAGTAAAGTTCTCATTCATTGTATATATTAACCCATAAGTATATTATAAGTTAAGTAAAATGATGTGATCAATACAGAGCCGAAAGTAATTGTAGTTAACATTTTCATTTGCTAGTGTCAAGGTACCTGTGTCTGTAGAGAGGTAATCAATATTGTATTTATTTAATTGTTACTGGGTTTCGTGTGATATGATAACCCTTTAAAATAAATAACTTTATTACAATAAAATAAATAGCAAGAAAAAAAAACAATTCGCCATCTTCCTTAATCAAGTTATTATACATTTTTTTACACTTTAATATGAGAATGGCTTAGAACATACACAATAGAAACAAACAAATACAATAGTTCGTTTATATTTTATTTTGTCTTAGAATATTATATGTATATTCGTAAATACGTTTAATTCTCTCGCTACAATATCCTTCATTATAAGCATTTAATTAAAAGAGTAAATGATAAAATTCTTACAGGTTGTGCCTTTCAAAACTGTCAAGTTATTAATTGGTTATATAAAATAGCCGTAAGCTACTTATATTATTAACGAGTTTTAATTAGGTTTGTCCCTTGTTTTGTTAACTGTTTACACGTTTTGTTGCCTCTCACTATTTGTTATGGTTAATCTATGGAACAGTGGGACAGAATTCAATACAATTTTTCTGGTGAGATACCTACTAGATTTCTATACCGAAAATACCAATCAATTCTTTATATCTTTGGACAAGCAGGGTAAGAACGTATGTTTTACTTCGTGGAAAACCTAGCTGTTATTAGTTTCATCAAAACGATGTTTTACGCATTTTTAATACTTGGTTAAGATTGTAGTTTTATTTTAGTTTCCACAATCAGAAGGCCACGCGTTATTTAGTTATTCATAGATAGTCCGTGATTTATGCAGCACATCAAAATACGTGTTTTGTGTTCGACAAAATTAACTTATTAACATCTACTTATTATTATATCGATAGATTTTTGATAAAGATTTTTATTTTTCTGATAATTCTTATTTTTCGTCTCATGAAAGCGTGTGGGCCATACTTGTATGTACGTACATAATAAGTAGGTACATGGATGGATGGATTGCCTGAAAGATGATATGTATAGGAAGGGAGTGAGTGTCAGTATGACGAGTGACAGGGGAAAATGGAAGAAAATGACATATTGCGCCGACCCCAAGTAAAATTTGGGAACAGGGCAGAAGAAAGAAGAAGAAGACATGCACATTGTTTTTGTATGAATCGGCGATACTCTCAAGCTTACGCATAGAAATGTGCATATTCAACATGCATTTACACAACAAATACAGTTCACGCTTTCGGGAAATAAAACATGCATACCACCATTCTGTACCTAATCTGTTTTCAATAAATTCATTTTGAATGGCTGGCTTGTCAGGATAAAATAATTTAAGTACCTATATTTTGTATCCTTACCTCAAAAATGACTTATCGGGTTTGGATGAACTTTAAGCAGTGCGTGCTTAGACTATTTTCAGCTTTAGATAGTAGTCAGTTTTTTATCTCAAAGTTCATGCCAGTTCCGCTATGATTGTGTAAATAATATGCTAATGTTAGTAAATTATCTAGTTTCTGATAATATTAGAGCCATTCATGAAAAACGAGTTTTTCGCGTGGTATATGCTAAAACATTCTAGATCGATGGTAATATTAGCTATTACGATGACAACAGGTGCTGGTTATAGATTTGATAATAATAAAATGGTTCAGAATTAGGTAAGTAGGTAATTTATTTATTTAGTTGGCATAGGTCGATAATCATTGTGGTGTTCTCAAATGATAGATGTGATGTTTGGTAGCTATTTCCACTTAAATTGTTCGAGCTCATTATTCGCGAACAAAATTAGTAATTACATTTAATTACACAGTGCGAAACCTCTACCAGCATGTGTTCTCGCACAAACGTTCCTATATCGCGGATTTTTTTTTTAATTTTCGCACACAATTTGTTAAGTTATGTTTGCTAGAACAGCGAGCATTGATATAGAAAAACCCACAGGCAGAAATATTTTCAGTACGTTACAGTGCCGCATATCGAAAGAATCTTTCCTATACATAATATGTTACTCTATAGATGTCTAGAAGATTTGGTAGAACACAGACAAGCACGCGTTTGACACACCTATGTAGATAATAAAAGTAACGTCAAATAAAACCAGTTCGCTTTGTTGTGAAGTATGTAATAATTAAGTTTTATGGCTCATCATTTTAATTAGGTATCGCTCAGTTTTTTTCTTTAATCATTAAGTAAATGAACTGGATGAATGTTTATCTTTTTATTAACATAATTTGTCATGTAATTACAGTTATTTGCACGTTTGTGATTTTTGTAGGAATATATAAACAGTAGGTAGAGAATATTTTTAGGTATGTACCTATTTATGTTTGCTGGATCGTAAAGCACCTATTATAAGAATAGCTTAACAAATAAATATTTTGACTTCCAGTTAGGAAGTGTTCTTCTTTAATGCGGTTTTTTATTGAAATTTAGACAGAGGTTATTAGATGAAATATAAGTAATTAAATACTCATAGAAATTCATGAAATTATAGGGCAATGGACAACACAAAACCATGACGTCACAAATTCACAAACTTGCTAAAAGTACTTACAACGAAATTAATGAATTACCTTATTGTGCTAACAAGTACATCTGATAGAAACCTAAAGCTTTAAGTCAAAACAATAGGGTTCACACGCCGCTGTTATACGGGGACAAGCAAATGGGTCCAGCGCCAGCCCTGACCTATACGTGTTGAGTAGGGTGACCGAGAATTTGTCGTCGAAACAGGATTAGTGACTTTTTTCTTAAGGTTGAAGAAAGTCTTGATCCCGAAGATATTTTTTGTATAGTTTTATAGAGATTTTTATTACTTCATAATTCTATCACGTGGAGGTCTATCGTTTACACAAGTTAAAAAAAATAATCTTATGAGACAAAAACATACTAAAAACTTTTTTTGTGAAGTGAACTGAACTTTTTTTGTGAAGTGAACTGAAACTTCTTTTGTGAAGTGAACTCTTGTTATGATCAAAACACTTGAAACACAAAATTAATTTTATTGTCATTGTAAGCTTTTACAAAAATTTTAAAACTGGGATATTTAAAAAGTAAGTACTCACGGTGGCAACCTTGCGCAGACGCTCGTGCGCATACCTGTCACTGACGTTCAAAGATCGATGGGTGTAAAAGTAAACGTTTTATCCTTGTTTGGTAGTCATGTTTGACATTTGGCTATTGTAATTAATGAAGTTAATGGGCATTCTTCTGTTCTTCTCTCTTTGAACTATATTGTTTTTTGTCCGATTCGATCTCAACTATGCTGACATAAGGTCAATGGTCCTTTTCCTTGAGTATACTATTATACATTAATTCATTGCCTAGGTAGACATTATCAAAGACATACATAATTGCATATGGTTCATGTTTTATAAGATAACATTTATAGGCAACACCTTTATTAACCCAAAAACGTCATCTTTCTCACGCATGCCCACGAAAACAAAGTAACCAACTTCAAAAACTCCTTACGATGTCCAACCACAATTATATGAACAATCGAGGCCATTCAATGTTTTTGCAGATTGCAAGCTAACGTTATCTCCATCAGCTTCTGTTTGATAGTGAACGTCACGCGAACCCATTGTTTTGAGTTTATTGTGCTAATATTTAGCAATGGCGTATGAAATGAGTGACACTTCAGTTCTTGTGCGCTGCGGAAACAATGAGCTTGATGCTGGTTACCAGATTATGAGAGTCAAGCGTAGGATGGTACTTTAGTTGGTTTGTAATTAATCCTGTTATTGACCTTGGTGTAGAATAGCAATTTTGAGAGGTTTTTCAGACTCATGACGATAGACAAAATATATATTTTAAACAAAAATGTTGTCTGCTTTGACCATAATAGCTCATCTCTAAATGACTCACCATTTCCCCATTACACTTGTTTACGTCGTCATTTCGTCAAAAGGCATTTAGAATTTCAAAACCGCTACCTCTTATAAGCTAGAAACACAATAATTGTACTCAATGTACTGTGAGAGTATTTTTTCATACATAATAATCCTAATGTCAGTTCGGTTACCAAATATCTTTGCGTAGGAATGAAATATGAATTGCAAAATGTATTTTATGGCTACTTAAAGTAATGTGGTGGGAGTCGCCACCTAAAATAAACATCTCTAATGGTTTGGATAAATCTGTTTGTTCGGAATGCCTCAGGGGTCCTACGAGGGTATTTTGTATGCTTAGAAATATGTATGTTGTATTAGTATTTGTTGATCAATTCGGTGTTTAAGGTTGTCTTGAGGTTATAGGAGAACGTGTTACTTAATATACAGTATTATTGCAAGACACTAACGTTAATGTTGATAGTAATAAAACCTATCCGGACATCAATTAAAATGCCGCAAACATTTTAGAAAGACGCGTTTTATAGTTATAGTATATGTTAAAGCATACCTACAGTTTAAGTATCAATACATACTGATTGATACTTAAACTGTAGGTCTACAGTCCCTTTACAGAGAAGTGATTGTCAAGGAAGTATATACTGCAAAATAAAACAACCTTACACCACTTTACCCCGTTCAAAAATATTAATAGCACCACTTCATATTACGCTGCTAAAACGGTTACCGCATAAAATCTGTCACTATGAGTGCACCGATCCACTCTCATTCACGAGAGCGAACCAGTTGCCTCACCTTGAACTTTATGAATATTCACTTCACAACGGTAATCGCAGCTGTGATTATAACGCTCTCTCTCCATAATTAAATATTATGAGACTGAATCAATTTGCATGCTCACAGATATACTATTGTTCTGATAGATTTGATTCTATTGATGGGCTATGGGCGAATATTTTGGTTTTAAGTCAGTGGCTTACTTTGAGCGAAGGCCGACAACTTTTTTTCACGAGTTTAGATTTTTCGTAGAAAATTGATGTCCTGTTTGATTTCATATTTTGGAATGTTAATTGCTAATAGTCTCAGTTTTTAGAATGAATAAAATTCAGTTTATGGAGGATAATAACAAAATTGATCAACGAATAATAGCAGAAACCAGTTAAAAGATCACTACTACTACAAAAAAAAAATAGAATCTATCAATAGTTATTCAATTTAATTGAAAAAACTCGTCTTTTTTCAGAAGTTAATCAAAATTCTGTTGCATTTTGAATGAATTTCAATTTAGACATTGGACGTCTCTGATTATTTAAGGTATCTGTCAGTCCAATCCCTTCACCATAAATATAAAGTCACTTTAAATCAATCTATCTAAAGTAGCATCAGACGACACGCATCCGATATAAAGCGACAGTGATCTACTGAACCAGTTCATCTACCTTGACCTTTCTCACAAACTCGTTGATAGGCAGCGACCACCGTGATGAGCGTAGCGAGTTTAAGAATTCTATTGGAAACAATCAATAACAATAGGTACTGGTAAACAAAATATTAAAATTAACATAAAACTTTATCTTAGATTTGTATAAATAAGGACAGCAAAAGAAATAATGTGACAATCGCCCTTCACTAAACTATGATGTTAGACATTAATCGACTTTGATAAAAAAAGATTCCGACAAATTGAGAACCTCCTTCTCTTTGGGAAGTCGGTCAAAATTATCTAACTTGAAAACTGAAATCAGTGTTTATTATTATAGAGTACAGTGGCGGATTTACAAACTTGCCGCTAGTAGGCCATTCAATTTTTGCCGCCCCTAATGATTGTGAACTTAATGATATTTCTGACAGTTACTTACTAGATTATTTTTGCAAGCCTCTATGTACCGAAGAGTTTAATGTTAACAAGTTTATATGACAGCGACTTTGAAGCGTAAAACCTCTGTAACTTTTAAACGGCTCAATCGTTTTTCATCAAACATGTCTAAGAACACCTGTAGTACAAAAAGCAAACTAAATTGAAATCGGTTCATTCGTTCGGGTGCTATGATTCAGTGGCGGCGTAGCATCGGGTGGCACCCGGGGCGGACTACCTATTGAGCACCCCAAAAAAACGACAAATGAAAAAACTTTTGTGTTCCAAAATCAATAATTTTGTACCAAAACGATAAAAAAAATACCGCCGTAAAGTGAAAAAGTCGCGAGCGAAGCGAGCGCGAATTTTTTTGGGTCACAAAAATACCTACCCAAACAAGAGTGGAAAAAAAGCACCGCAAAGAGTAGAAGCCGCGAGCGCAGCGAGCGCGAAATTTTTGATGTTTGGGACGCAATAATACCTAAAGAAATCAGAAATAATCACTGTCAAATGAAAGGCGCGAGCGCAGCGAGCGCGAAATTTTTTGAGTCTTGGAACACAAAAATACTCAAACAAGTTTGAAAAAAAACCAGTGTAAAGTGAAAAAGCTGAGAGCGCAGCGAGCGCGAAATTTTTCGAGTTTTGGGACACAAAAGTCCTCCACTCTCATAAACAGCTTAGAAATCGTCAGTGTATAGCGTCAGTTGTTTTTGTTACTTCGGTGCTTTAACTTTTTGTTAGATTGGTCTCAAAAAGCGCAGAACAAACCAGGAATGATGAAAAAATCGCAAGCGAAGCGAGCGGATTTTTTATTTAATTTTTTATTGAAACGCTATTAGAATATTTTAAAATTCATGATCACCTAAGTACCTAAGTATATATTACAGTTTATTAATTTGCGTTAATTAATCGTTTATTTATATATGGATTGTGTACTCATATATACTCAATTATAAAAAAACCTGTAAAAAAAATTGCTGAATTTGCCGCCCCTCTAAATCTGCCGCTCTAGGCACTGGCCTACTTGGCCTATTGGTAAATCCGCCACTGATAGAGTAACATTATATCCTTATTTACTTTGGAAAAATAAATCTTTTTGCAACAACATCGCAAAAAGACTCGAAAGAATAAACCGTAAAACGCTATCGCTGCGCTCATGAATGTGAACTCATCTTCACAGTTGAAAGCGAAAGTACAACTTGCACTTTCGTGAATGACTTTCCAGTTATGAGCATAATGCCTTTTTAGATAAACAGGTTTTTATTGTGTGCCCGCCTTCTGAATGTGGGCTACAAGTTTTATGGTGACCCATTGCAGTCGTACAGTAATAATAAGTGACTTTATGTAGGTATCTAATTATATTATATTTTTAGGTTTATTTCGTAGATGTCTAAGAATTAAGAATAATGCTACTGCTAAGACATTATAAGAGTAGATTATGTGTTGTTATTATGAAATTCAAGAGAACCGTGCCTTTAAATTGTTATTACTTTTTTTCAGTATAATAATAAAATTTCTATTCTACTTGTATAAAAAAGTGCCTTAAGTACACATTAATATCGTGATAAAAACTGACAATGAAATACGCTTTCTGCTACTAACTATAACAAAAACTAAAAAACGTGTCCGTCCAACAATAGTTGTCCCAAAAATGTCAGTAATCATGGACACCTATGCGTTAGGTCAAAGTTACACAATGTATTAAAATGCTGCTTTAAGCAAAAAGGATCTAAAATGACGCTTGAAATTGTATTGAAACTATGTATTAGGTTTCTCGGTCTTACGGACTTTTTTAAAATAAATGTAGGTAACGTGATTTATAAGCAAAAAATTTTAAGTAATTGACGCTTTTTTAACAAAGGCCTTTTTCAAAAACAAATTAAAATAGCAACAATTATGTAATTGTCGAATGATTAAACTTTGTACTAATCTAATACGACCGAACATAGTAAATGACGGATCAAGTAAAACGGACCGTGTTCAATTGTTAATAGTCTCTTTATAGCCGTAGATACATTTTTGAGTAAGAAATCATTTTATTTCGAGTTACCTATTAGATTTAATTAAAATAAACTGGTCTATGGAATCCACCACTAGTCAACAATATGAAATTAAAAACACGTAAATGCAAAGCAAAATCTATCATTGCAAGAGTAACGACAAAACAAATTATTCAAAAATCTGTGTAATAAAATATTAATAAAAATCAATAAATTGATGATAAATCACATATACCTACTTAGCCATCCTCATGCATCTAGTTTAATTTTAATTTAAATAATGCATTCATGCGTACACGTAAACCAGCTACCGTTTGTAAAATATATTTAATTAAAAGCAGTTCAATAAAACCTGTGCTAAAATCATTCAATTAATAATTTCCAATATGGCGATTTGACAGACGCAATAAATAAATTACAGCAAGGTGATCTAGCTGTTTAAAATTATAATACTGGAGCGAAAATAGTCGTCTATCAAAAATATTACCAGTTACCGGTCCTCCAACGTATAAGGAAGTAAACTAGAATAAAATTGTAAACTAAAATATGCAGGTCCGCACATAATACTTTTTTCTTGTTTTTGAAATTACATCCGTGTGTAAAAACGCATTTTAATATCGGTATCAAATTATTTTCGAACCAATATTATGAAGAACAAAACCTATGAGATAAAAATCGATTTATTACTAAAATAAATATGATTAGTTATGGATTATTACTTATATGAACTTTTATAGAAGATATTCGTTTCCATGCCAATCGGAACAATAATACAACAGGCCGTACTAAACGGACGTACCTAAGTGGATACAAGAAAGGAAAAGTAACGCCTGCCCTACAAGTTTACTCGTATTTTGATTTTTTTGGAGCTTAGTCTAATTCAAAACTACAGGTAACTCACATTATGACGATAGCACTTTTTAGAATACACATTCCCGTCATCTACATACATATACATAAATAGAGTGATCCTCTTCAACCCAAACAGGGCCCACTAGGGCCAAAGCCTGCCGGTAACATGATGGGCTTTAGTCAGTAAGACTTTGACAATCCCTCACAGTGCGAGCCGTATTTTTTTTTGACCTATGTCGTAAGTGGTCCTCTTCAAACACAGTTCACATTCTGACATCCGCGAAGCAATCGTGACAATACATTTAACCAGGCTTGGAATGAGGAAGACTGCAGTCCTTGACCCGACCATTGTTACCACCGTGACTGACAAACTGTTTGATCTCATCTCGTGTAAGTATTTTACAAAGCACTCAATTTGTTCTTCATTGGTTTGACGGTTACATATCACGATCATATCTAGTTAAATGATGATTAATATTCCGAGATGGGTATGTAAAAAAATACAATATCAACATCAGCATTCTTTGGTAACAATGATCTGAGGAAAGTTAAATTGGATGAAGACTTTTTTTATTTATAAAAGCTACTGCTAAATAAATTGGAATCCATGTAGTGTCACCAATATCTTGCCTATTACTCTATTCATATCTTCTATGAATCATGCTCACGTTTGTCTTATTTTAAGAGCTCTTTCTACTTATAAATCAAAAGTTTTGATCAGAACATGAGCCTATAAATCAATAAAAAATTTTAGCTTATCATGGGCCACGTAGTTCTTAGTTCATTAACACTTAAGGGCCAAGGTGTAGAGATGCTCATTTATCAAAGTTTTTACGTTAATATAATTATCCTATGTACACATAATTGTTTAACCTTCAGTCACTGATAAACGTGTTAACGTTATTATACAGTTCTTTTGTACTTACAATGTATGTTATAATGAGGAGTTTATATGCAAGAATGTTGAAAAAAACTTTTGAAGGCAATTCTGATATCTCTTAATACAAATATAGAAGTTTTTTTTCCTAGTTACGATTTAATCGTCAATTTGAATAATTATGCCGATTTTTCCGCATATCTGTTTTGCAGAAGTAATACTGGGTAGGTCCAAAGATACTGCCCTGCGGAAGACCATGGTAAATAAACTGTTTTTTGACATAATTGCTTTTATAAATATTCTGACTGATGAACTTGGGTGTAATCAGTTCTAAAGCTTTTAAATGTAATTGATATTGCTAGTTCTAAAACAACATTCTCATAAAATATAATATTTATGACAGTGTCAAAAGCTTATACTAGCTCAATGTATGCTAAATCAAAAGTTTAACAATAAACACGTCTTCGCAAAATATGAACAAAAGAATTATACATTTTGTAATAACCGACATAACAATTATATGTAAGGATATAATTTATGCAATTTATGATTACGAAACTTTAATAACATATCAATCAAAACAGAAAAATCGTGAGGCTACCTAAAAATTGGGTATTTATTTATTATTTGTTTTAAACTTAAATGGGCAGAAACCATAACCTAAAAACATTATAACAAAAGCCATAATTATTGATGAATGAAGGAAATTGTTCAATCGTGTCTGCTTTGCGTGAGTAAATGTAATTATATCAATAGTTAAATTAACGCATTGTTTAGCTCTCAACTATACAATCAGGAGTTATTACAATGTTCATAATAGATATAAATGCATTTGTTCTTCCATTATTTTTATTAGTTAATTCTTCCATTGCTCTTATTCTTCTTGTGTTTCTTATTTGAGTGTCCAGCTTTTTTAGGGTTACCTTGCAAAGAACACAGTAAGGATGCTTTTTTACCCTTTAGTAGTTGCTCCTACTTAAAAATAGCAAATAAAAGTCCTCCACTCAAAGTTAACCTTGTACTTAAAATATTGGCAGATTTAAATGTACTAAAACATGATTTAAACCTGTATTAAATCAAACGGGTTCAAACACTGGAAGGCCAAAGGACCTGCATCAATAAGCCACTGCAAAGGTAACCTCTAAATTATTGGCTATTGTAGCTGAAGCCGATGCATATAGAAGATTCATTAGGGCTTTGTGTTGCGTGGTATTGACATGACAAGGAGCTTGACTTGTTAAGGCCGAATTGTTATATAACTGATTCACATATATGGCTGCTGCATAAACATCGCAAGGAATTGACTGATCAAAACGTTATTGTGTATAACAAGTGTACTGATCAATGCTATTTCTTTTACCGTGTTACCTAAGATGGCTTCCATGGATGGGTGGATAAATCTGTGACGTGGTAATTAAGCAAATCTAGTCTCAAGTTCCATACCGATGACTCAACTACTATCCATCTTAATTTGCATTACGTCAACGACAAGACAAAACATACAATAATGATCGCGGCAGACATAAACTAAGATCTTGACACATTAGCCTAGCATACTGACCTGACAGCCTAGATCAAAACATTGGCATTACAATAGTCGACATTAGCCGTCGAAACATTATCTGAAGAGTAATAATTACTGCGAATTATAACATGAACAAAAACGTTTATACGACGCAATCACGCAGACGATAGCGATTAGGCTTGTTTCACAATCAAAGATGCAAGGCTTTGCGAAATAATTAGTGTCTTTAATATCTTACATGACTTGTGTTACCTTACGTTTCTTTTCATGTAAGGTGTTAGACTTCGAACGAGGTTGATTGATGAATTGATTGCGTGATGAGCCTGGTTAAGATTAGTCCTTGGAAAAATATTTGTTTAGAATTTTTGCAAAAAATATGTTTCATGCCTCAGATGCTATTCCTTAATGTGTCTGCACTTATATTCAATTTCGTGTATACAACTGCTTTCAGGAACATCATTATCCTATGGTATTTTTTCGTGTTTTCGAAAACTATTTGAGTCTTTGTGAGAAAAATACAATTCATCATGTTTAATATCAATATTAAGAATTCCATGTTTACGTTACAGATAATTGTTATCATAATAGTTCTTCTTGGAACTTGTTATTGTTTTGTTTTTGCGATAAATTGGTTTTTATAAAACGTTGGGTACAAAGAACTTGTTCGATCAATTACCGTTGAAGATTGCAAATTACAATTTTGGCGCCGTAAGGCGATGCCTCATTGATAGCTTCATGAGAATTCGGTGACACCAAAGTTTGCATAACAGTAAATATTCAAATTTTATGTCTTCATCATCAACCCAAACAATGCTCTAATCAGGCTTTCTACCCTAAGAAGTTAACTGTTCACCTATACCAGTTCAGTACCTAAGTAATACATTTTCCTTGAGCTCATTTGCTTACAGACCTATCTGCTTTAGGGATGGATGATTCATGCAACTTACAAGATCATGAAATGCGGAAGATGCATAACACATCCATCAAAGGAATGTGGATTAATATGTTAAGCTTAACAAAAAACGCTTAACTTCATCAATAAGACCTCGTCTTATTTTTTGCTTAAATTATTTTTTTGTACCTTTGCCGACAAATTGCCAAAAAACACGTACATCATTTCCCTTAGATATTGTTCTATTGATTTCCGTATGTAGATTCTGTTTGCATTCATATGTTGTGTTTGTGTGACCATGAGTCATCTCCAAAACATTTTAGTTACGGTTGAACTTCACGTAATATGTTACTTCATTGTTATGTCAGTTTGTACAATTATGTCTATCAAGTAACGTATGATCGCGCGTTTAACTAAAGGTTCTGCGAAGTTACCATAATTTAGTGGTGGAACACTCAAATCACGTTTGGCACAGTTATTGAGAGTCCTATGTTTTGTTAGTACTAGATCAACCTTACCTACTTACTTAGAATTTATTACCTACATGAGCAGTTTATACATACTGATTACTTATCATTATTCTTGTATAGAAGATTCGTTT
The DNA here is from genome assembly GCF_030705265.1 of Helicoverpa armigera. NCBI lineage: Eukaryota > Metazoa > Arthropoda > Insecta > Lepidoptera > Noctuidae > Helicoverpa > Helicoverpa armigera. Next base: position 621,561 of record NC_087126.1, read on the forward strand.
CTAATTCATAAACAGACATTAAATAGGTCATTGAATTGGGAAACGGAGGAGTCATTTTCTATGCCTAATTAGTTATCAAAAGTATTATTTTTGCATTAAATAGTATTATTGTAGAAATTAAGACATTCTGTGAAAGGAAGAAATTGAAACAAATGGAATAAGTTAGCAAGGACGAAAATTCTAATTACAATTTATGTTTAAATGAGGAAAACCTTAGCATAAGTCTTAGTTTATAAATCTCTTTGTGGTATCTTTTTTATCAAAAAACCTAATACATTTATTATAATTAAGTCAAAGGCCGTGGTCTAGCTTCAATAAAAGGTAGCACAAAGGATCTAACTGCGCCATACAAACTTCCTGATGAATTTGTTTGTCGGAAGCAAACGTTTGTGCATATGTATGTATTGTGTACGAATATAACTAAATTGAAATATAATTGTCGCTTCCTAAGTTTTTATACAACGTGTTAATTATATTAAGAGTCGAGATGCTTTGTTAAGCTTTGTTGATTACATTCAAATTGATCATACAATGGATGGAGGTGAGGACCTATTTTTATTGGGCTTTGTGGCTCATCGTTTGGTTCAATTAGAGTGTGTACGATATTTTTGTAATTGTGTTTAAGTTAGATTTGTATCTAACGTAATTTTTTTTTGTCTTATAAAGTCTTGATTAGAATTATAATCCTCTGAGGTCGAAGTTCACCACAAACATAACCGTCCGTTTCTCTTACAACAACTTTTTAACTTTAATATAAAAAAGTTATAATTGTTTTAAGATAACTATAACGTTTATGTTGTCGCTGAACTTGGGTCTTAACCTTTTTGACCTTTAACCAAAATCCAGTTTTCTTCCTTTCTGTCTTAAGCCTTGTCTAATCTACTCACGGGTCCTCGGCTTATAAGCAAAAGCTATATTACTCATACCATGTTTAGTACAATACGGATATAACTATTTACTTATAGTGACCACTCGCTAAGTGGACTCAAATGATGTGGGCAGATAACTTGGTGATAATTGCTATTCTCACAAGCATTGTCGTGTCTGTCTGTATTTGGAGTATCTGTTTGATATGGACATTTGAGAAGCCAAATTCTTGCTGATTAACAAGTCTAAACTAGAGAAGTTTATTGACAGTCACATGATTTGGCTTTTGGTATTTGGATTACTTCATATATTGGATTGCCTTTTTAAAACCGTAAGGGCGTAGGCGTTCCTATCGATCCTCATTCATGACAGCCGTTTATCACGCAGCTTTTCTATTACCGATGCCGTTTGCGAACTTTTTATTAGATATTCATAGGTATAGTCTATCCGCATTCGAGCTAAAGGTTCAAAATTATGGGTCATGGGTTTACAGAATCCTGTCACGATTCATCTCTTAATTAATGCATTGATTTATCAGTCATAATAATCGTCATCATCCTCCTGCCTTCATCCTAATTTTTTACTCCTCTATCTGCCGTCATCTCACAAGTAACATTTTTTCTAGCTACTTCGACGCATTTGCTATCAGTCTCACACTTAATTTCTTCTTTCCAGGTGTACCACATGTGTGACGGGCTGGGTCGTCAGTTCAGCTACAAGTGCCCCAACATGACGCTGTTCCAACAACGCATGCTCATCTGCGACCACTGGTACATGGTCAACTGCTCCATGTCCGAACGGGATTATACTGCTAACCTGCTTATTGGTGAGTTTTGATTTATCTACTTCTTTTTATTTTAAGGGATGGTTTCAGAACAAACAACATGACGACACTGCCGGATCTTATTGGCTTCAAAACTCATAATATTAACTGAGCAATAATTATGTGATTAGGTGACACAAAACTGTTAATGACACTTCACAGTGTCTTTTTGCAAGCCATTGGTATCTATACAAAAATCTAACTAGCATTTGATGATTTTTGCCATCGCTAAAAAAAGACCTATCGGGAAAGTACTAAAAGGTAGGTACCGCATCTACTACACACTGTTATAATTTGTAGTCAATTTATATCAACCTGCGAAATCCCTTAAAAAGCTGAACTGCATAGAAGTCAACAAACTGATGACCCTCTAGATTCAAGGGCGCCATAAAACAATATGCATAAAACATAGAAAAACAATTATAGAATTGTAATTATTTTATGATTCTGGTACTTGTGAAATAGTAACATAATAGCATAACATAAAATGCATCTTACGCCAGCATTAAATACGACTGCCATAAAATTCCATACGAAGCACATCCATAGGTTTACAACCCAATAAAATTGTTGAATAACTTAGTGTCGCTATTATTATTCAAACACAAACCATTTATTGGCCAGCACTATAACGTGTTTCTAAATTAGATGACCAGATATAACATAATAGGCACTTTACATCACGTAGTATGGGCCAAGGAGATGATAATCTGAATTACGCGAACCTTGATCTGAGAAGAAGCTGTGGGCTTCGAACATGACCAAATAAAGACCTTAAGCTTTTTATTCCGATCGTGTAGCTTGGCTAGGCTTTGGCCTTATTTAGAGCTATTGTTGTTATCAAATAGTTAACAACATCAGTAGTAAGACCGTCAATCATAACTATCTCAAACAGATCTATATTTAAATCAAAATCATGCAGGATCAAAACCTTCGCGGTTGTCCGTGAATGACAGATGTTCTAAATTCCAATGCTGTAGTGAATTTGAATGGTATTCAAGTATCGGTTGTTCGCACTGGTTTTAATATAGCTTGCGGTTGAAGGCCCTTTTGATATTGAGCTACGTAGTTACATAGTTCGTCGTCTATGGAATTCGTTGGAGACCGAAATTATGTAAGAGGTACCAGTAGATCATCAGGCTCAATATATTCCTAATCTTAGTTTATAACATCAATAGTTAGTATAGACAGACAGATTGAAAAAGAGGATTTTTCAATCTGTCTGTCTGTCCGTTTTTGCGGTAAAGCTAATGACTCGATTCAAATGAAATTTGAGGACACATGCTGGTCTTTATCTAGACGTTGGAAATAGTTCCAATAGAACCACGGGGAGAAGCTAGTTCAAAATGCATGTAAGTACATAGAACTAGCAATCCTAGATTTCACACTACGGTTAGTGCTGACGAAGTTAAGTAGATAATGGATGTGCATTATTTTATGTAAGTACTCCTACTTACATAAAATAATGCACATGATGTTATTTAGTAAAGTACTGTTAAGTAACTTATATTTATTCCTACATTAGTGTTCTTGGGTGGCAATGGTAAGCAGATTATAATAATTAAATAATGTTATTTCAAAAGGTAATTTTCTTGAAGGTTCTGATGTCTATAATTACATATTTTTTAACTCAATTCATTACGTTTTATGAACTCGAAGCATGATTGATAGAAAATTAATTACTTCAAAGCTTCTTAACTAAAGTGCTAGTAAATTGAAGATTTTTTTTTGCATTTAGATAGAATATTTTTTACCGAGGTTGTGGTGGTAATTAATTACTATAGACTTATAATTAGATCTTGCTGTACTTCTGATTTAGGGGTCAACGTGTTTTAGAAAATCGTTTTTATGATAATAGGTAGGTCCAATATAATTTATTTGTATAAAATTGATTACATAGTGCTCAAGTTCATCGCCATTTAAAATTATGGAATCAATCGGCAAAATCGTGATACGTCACGCCTCAGGCCATAGAAATTAAAATGCGAAATAATATATGTATACTTAGTGTTCGCAAAAACAAAATACATTTTTGCAACGGACGTCACTGATTTTCACTATGCCAAAGTCTAAACCTATGTTTATGACTGCCAAGGTTACTGCATCATTGAAAGTGAAAGTTCAATGTTTTTATTTCCAATGGAAATTAAGTCCCAAGGGGTTCCTGGGGGGCTCAAGAATTACACTGAGGGATTATGGGGTGATGTTGTGACTGAAAATCGGTCAAAAGGAAGGAATGCATTTGATTCGAAGCATAAATGTGTGGATGCTCTCGTTAAATTAAAGCAGTAAGTACAATAGAGACTCATTAAATGGCTCAAACGAGCACGATATTATTACCAGGTATATTCGTGAGTCAGTATCGGACTGTCAGTCCAGAAAGTCTGAGGAAGCAGAACACCTCGTTAATGTTACATTAATGAATGTAATCAGTGAACAACCTTGTCTTAAGTTAGTGATGTAGGTATGAATATGCTACATTCATTGAAGCTGAATAGAATAATTTATTCTATACCTACCACTTTTATAAAGCTGAAGAGTTGGTTCCAACGCTCTAATCTCATTAACTACTTAACAAATTTTTCAAATGATTTCCGTGTTAGATAGCAAATGTATCGAGGAAGTCTGGATGCTGCTTTTAACCGGGTGCTTAGAGTTGTTCCAACAGGATGCGAGTGAAACCACTGACGGGACCTTGTTTTTATTAAATTTCGAGGTATACTTTGGTAGAATTTGTTAGAATTACGTGATACGATTAGGAATTTAGATTTATTTTTGATTCTGTTGAACAAATTCAATTTAAATTCAATCAGTCGTTGGGAACTGAATGATTTACAAATGAGTAAATTAGGGTTTACCCGTATTTGAACGGAGCATAAAGTAGGTAATTTAGGATATACCTATCTAAAATGTAATGCTAAGATTTTCTATAATGTTATTTAGTTTAATCTCAGAAGAGAATAGCTAGCCTTTAATAGGTATAAAGACGTTAACATCTATTAGGTAGATACGTCAAAAATAAACAAGTTCACCATGCCTAAAGTCTAGGATTTTTTTTTTACGTTAGACCATAAAAGTTTTAAAGCAACTTACAAAATAATATGTACCTACATAAGTAACATCACTAGATCCACCTACATAGCCTTGCTGCATCAATCTTTTCGTAGAGGCAGAGACATAATGTAGGTACCTGTTCGCTCTAATTGCTTATTGCTGATACTTAATGAACATCTAATGTGTGAAATGATGGATGGGTGACTATTTAGATAAGTTCCGGTGTTTAAAAAGCTTATAATATAACTGACTGTTATTTTTAATATTTTCTCAGCCTTCGTTAAAGAAACTAGTCACTTACTTGCTGATCTCTGCTTACCAATTTTATTGTTTGTACCAAGAAGAAGTAGGTAATGTATACTTGCGTGTCTGTAAAATATTCTTAAATAGTTAGTTTCTACCAGCAGTATTCTCCTTCGAGAAATGAGTTATCAAACACTGAATATGACCAATCAGACCAGTAGTAACGTACAAATAAGTAGTAACATATAAGTAAGTTAGTTTTCAGCATTACCTAAAATAGTACAGATGGGAAAATTCCACATAATATAGGTATCAGCAAGAAAAATAACAAATTGATATCCTTAACCCAACTGAAAACCGCAACCAAACATTAAATAAACAGGTTTTAAGGTTGGTTGCGGTCACCAGTAGCAACCACAAAACAATGGGTATTTAGCGCACTCATTATATCGTTACTTATAACCGTTATTGTTTCTTATATCATTATAATCTACTGAGCATTATAAAAACTGTGGCTTGTTCCATTGTCTTGTAGTTAACGTTGCTAGGTTATTAGGTATCCTAGAGTCTAGGACCCAGACTGATGTAATCAGAATTTATGGCATAAGCTGTCCTTGCATTTATGAAGATTTTTATGTTTTAAAGCCCCAAAATGCTTAAGCCAATTTTCAACAGATATAGAAACAAGTGGTTGCAATTTTGTAACTAGGGTGACCACGCTTCTTTTTGGATTAACCTTGTTCTATCCTATCTCGAAGTAGATAGGTACCAAGACTAAAAAAATAATGTAATCTAAAGTTGAATGCACAGCTAGGATTAATTGAATTCATTTAAACCAGTTTTACTATTAGTACATATGTCTCATACTCGTCGAAACTAAGCTTTAAAATACAAATAAAATAAAAAGAATATAATTTTATTAATCTCACAGTTTATTTACTTGTCTTTGTTTAATTTTCCAGGTCAACGCGACAAGCCGTTCGTATCTGACGATGAGATGCGTCTGCGCACGCCGCGTCCCGACATTCTGTCCGCGCCGCCGTACAACCCCTACTATGACGTGCTGAGGGAGGCTGAATCACAGGTATTATACGCATTCATTTTTTGAGTAGATACGTTAATTTAGGCACATACAAGGTTAGGTTTTTCTTAATCATAATCATAATCATCGTTTATTCTTGTTTATTCTAGTGAAATAAAGTCGAGTAGTTTTCATCTTTATTGCTCTCGACTACTCTCGAGTATTATCTATATCTATATACATATAATAAATCTGTAAAAAAACTGTGTCTGTACATTGAATATATTAAAAAAATAATAATTGGGTGGGGTTTAGAATCAGTAGTGGAGCACAAATCCAAAAAAAAATTCTGTCTGTTTGTCTGTATGTCTGTATGTCTGTATGTCTGTTTGTTTGTACACGCTAATCTTCGGAACTACTGGACGGATTTCAATGATTTTTTCTTTGTTGTATCAGTATTAAGCCTGGTCAACATATAGGCTATAATTTATCTTCGAAACTTGAAGACCTGGTGCAGAACTCCAACAGACCAATAAAACTATAAGAGATACAAATATGGTGCCATGGCAAAAATTGTTTCATTTGATGAGCATTTTCAGCTGAGATAATAAATTTGAAGATCTGGAACACCTGATGTGGAACCCCAAGAGCCCAGCTTCTCTGTACCATATACAGGTATGACGTTTTAGCAAAAGTTGTTCAATTTGATAAGCACTTTCTATTGACTTATACAAATTGAAGATCTAAAACACCTGATGTGGAACTCCAGGGGCCCAGCTAGACTGTAGCATATAGAGGTATGACGTTTTAGCAAAAGTTGTTCAATCTGATAAGCATTCTCTGTTGACTTATGAAAATTGAAGATGTAAAATACCTGATGTGGAACTCCAGGAGCCCTGCTAGACTATATGAAGCATAAGAAGATATGACGTTTTAGCAAACGTGGGGCCGAAGCCAACACAGCCCTTTTGAGACAACTAATGAAATGGTGACACAAAACCGACGATTATCCCTTTAAACACTATAGGAATTAACCCAAGGACAACCCCCGGTGGATGTCGTTAAAAAAAAGACAATCCCCTGTTCTGTGCTAAACTATTGCTAACTATGGACGAAAACTACTTGGGCTATTGTGATGGGATGTTAGTGGATGACAATGTATTAGGTACATGTAAAAACAGCAGGTGGAGACTTGCCACCTCACTTACTGGGCCCCCGGGAACCAGTCACTGAATAGCAACAAGAGGGCAACAGGGACATGAGCGGCTGAAGGGTGAGGATACCTCGGCGGACTTTAAACGCAGATTACGCGCTCACTGTGCTTACCATGAGGCACCTACCCTCCGAGCAGGGCTACTAATCCTGCTCTAGCGACTCCACTCTGGACGGCCAAGCCAAGCCAGAGGCGTGAGACCTACCCCCGTCATGGTTCACTCCGACCGGCCGGAGTTGGGGGACAGTATACATTCCCTGGAGAACTCAGTATATATAGCCCCGCGGGGTCGCTACTCCCCGTCATCAGCCTCAGATGTCCTGCGGTGCCTATATTTCATTATTATTGTCGTTATTATCTCAAGAGCCTTTGTCCCAATTATGTTAGGGTCGACATCCAGTCACGATGCAACTGAGTACCAGTGTTTTACAAGGAGCGACTGCTTATCTGACCTCCACAACCCGGTTACCCGCTCAACCCAACACCAAATCCAAATAACGGTCATTGGTATACAAAATATACGTAGAAAGTACATACGAACTTAGAAAAGTTGCATTGGCAGGCACTTGCCAGACCTGGAATCAAAGACGCACGCTCATACTTGAGAGATTGGTTCTCTACCCACTAAACCACCACGAATTCCACTAAGTCACCACGACTTTGTCATCTATTTAATGTTTTTTACGTAATAATACGTGTAATATTTTTGCCTAACACAACTTAAATGCGGACTAATTAGAATCACTACTTTTATCCCGTCACGTCTATTGCGACTATTCAGATCTTTGATTTTGCTGACCCCGTAGTCGCTGGCATAAGGGACAGGATCCGCGTACGAAGTCGCGGGCAGAAGCTAGTTACGAATATGTATTGAACTGCATTGATAATGCTATTTAAGTCGTCACAATTTCAGTACCTACATAAAGTTAGAAAAGTTCATGGTTCGATTGGAGACATTTTGTCAGCATAGCATCTTAATGTCCCAGGAAAAGTAATTTCATGGATCACCCAAGCGTTCTGTGTGGTCATCAACAAATACTTATTTAAGTGTCATAATCATAAGTTAGAATGCTATTTCCGTATAGTAATGCCAGGTCTACGCGAACTATAACCTGTGGCATATTATATGTCGTCACAATAAATCATTTTGTTCACATATTTTATGTTGGCGCATTAAAGGGCTTTAACGATTCATATTTTCATAACTTAAATTCACACGGTTATGTTGCTTTGCTAACGTCGCGTCGATTTAATGCAATGTTCGCGTTTTATGCATATGAAAGCTCTAGCTCAAATTGATATAGAATGATCTGGGACTGAGATTTTTCTAAACCAATCACTAAAGCTCAGTTACACAATGATGTTCTTAATTTCTTATGAAGAGTATGGCACGATATTATGTACTTACTAAACAATTGACGACATGTAGATAATTAAGTTAGGTAAGTATAATTAGAGCAGACCATAAATTAGTACCTAGTATAATTAAATTGAAAGATAAAATCGTGTACCTACCTACTGTTTGTTTATGTTCATTTCCTTATTTTAATAAATTAACGTTTAATAAGTTTAAGTCAGTTAATTCGTGCGTGAACTGATGCGATCACTCACTTTAGTTCCTTCTATTAAGTGGATTATCTTATGAAATCATCATAATTAAATACTATTCATATATTGTGAAGCTAATTATTTTTTACTGCTATTAATTAGACTTCCCTCATAAAAACGCTAATTCCTGTTTAAATAGAAATAGTTCTAACACAGGCCTTTGTCTCGTTTCAGTTCCCTGCGCTCCCAAGCAACAGTATCGTGGGTGTAGCTAACTCCATTTCTGACGGAGACAACAATGACCTGGACAGCGGCAAGAGGAACTACCGCCCCCCTACAGGCTGGTCCACCGGTCGCAAGAATCGCGTCAGGCCCACCGCCAGCCCCAACACGAACTTCGCTTCCAGAGACTTCGATAACCTCGATGAAGCAGCCTCGCAAGAACCCGATGCAACCTTCAGGCCAACACCTAGCATTAACTTAACACAGATCAACCCTAGACTAAGCGTAACCCCACCATCAATTGACCTAGTACCCCCTCCAGCACCAACGAAGGCGTCAGAAAAACCTAACGATAACCAATCAGAAGATTCTGTTTTCAAATTCATCAAACGCTTCGATCCAACATCACCTGATGTTCACCAAACTGCTATGTCTAGATCTGAGATCATTGACCTAAATGGTCATCTACCAGCTGGACCAGCCAACTCCGAAGAGGATAGAACTCCCAGGAAACACAAAAACTTCGGCAATAGTTTAAATACTTTCGAAACAGACAACGACAAGTCATTCACTGAAGGATCTAGGTTTGATTCAGTCAACACTAAATCTAGTGTGACTACCGAAGAACCTATTGCTAAAGACCAAAATGGTAATATTATCCCAGCACCTGATAGAGTTCTATTACCACCTAAGGAAGACACTGCAGCAATCCCATCTACGACCGTAGGCCCTCCAATTTACTACGAATGGAAGTGGGCAGTCCCGGCCTTCGACCTAGTACCTCCAAAAGAAGGTAACAAAACCAATGGTACCAACATACAGCAGACCAGGTCGATACAAGGGAAGAGTCCGTTCAGCAGCGTCACGAGACCTGAACCAAAGACCACGACTCCTTTACCAAGCAACACGGAATATAACATAAGTTCGTACTTCATTCCTGATTACGTCTTTCCACTGGATAAGGCGCATCCAGGGTACGAGAGCGATGATGCTGAGACCTCTTTTCAAGTCAAAATAAGGCCTGGGAGGCAGAGCTTTGGGGAGAACCCCAAGTGTCCCCAATGCCACCCTGCTTACCTCAAAGAGGGGACTTGCGAACCTTGTATAGTTAAACGGTAACCAATTCAGAGTCTTCTAAAATAATTTTAAGTCCGTTAAACTGTCACCGAAGATATTCTAAATGTATTGTTGTTTCATTTACCTATTTCACGATAGGCGAATGATTTTTGCATATTTTTTATTTCTTCTTACAATGTAGTAAGTTATTAACTGTTATTTTTAGTTTTAAAAGCCATATTGTTACAAAATACTGTTGGTGCGTTATGTGTCAGATTAACCAGATTTGTGTTTATGTTAAACACAAATGTATGCTCCGTTAACTTTATACAATGCTAACCTCTAGAATTTTACATGATGGTGTACTAATGAGCTATTTCTTTAAATTCGAATACACTAACTTTTCGCGCTATCCTACCCAGTGTAAATATAGGTAATATAGTAATTTTAAGATTACATTGTTTACCTCCTTTTGTAAAAAAGTTGTGTTTAAACTTCTTTCTTTTTTTCTGATATTCCAAATGGAACGTTCGGTAAGAGTTTATTTGTAAGAAAATGCCATCGATCGATAAACAAGCTCTGCGCAAATTATAAAATTATTTTGTTCAATTTAATAAAAAAATCATAGTTACCATGTCTACCTAATCATAAAAATGTAAAATACTAGAACCTACTTATAAACCCCCAGTAAAGTAGTTTTAGATTAGAGAATATTTATACATAATTTTTATACACGTGCCTATACTAGGGCATGCAATTACGGTAAAACAAAAATTACCGGTAAAAATTCGGTAATAAAAATATTTTTACCGGTAAACCGGTAAAACGGTAATTTTTTAACTTTTTTTAAATGTGATATTATAACAATAAGATTGGGTAGTCTTAAAGCAAAAACTAAATAAATATGCAAAGAATAAGGTGGTAAACGTTTTTTGTGACGTGAGCCGTAACAAAAAACATGTCAGTACCATCCGTACGCGATGTCGCCGACAAAATGCAAGAGAAACGGCTGCGATGGTACGGACATGTAAAAAGGAGTGACGCCTGAGGACATCGGCAGTGTGAATGTGATATTCAATCTCATGTACCCGGTCAAAGGCGCAATGGCAGGCCGAAACCGTGGTGGTTGACATGAAAATCTGCGAACTCGAAAAGGAAGATGTCTATTCAGGAGGATAGAGCGAAGTGGAAGAAGGAAGATACGGAAAGCCGACCCCGTGACAAGACGGGATAAACGCTAAGAATTAAAGTAAAAAAATATATTTTTCATTGAAGTGAAAGCCCTTTTTTATGGTAAATCATCAAATGACAGACTCTTTCTGTCTAAAACCCATGTTTTTTAGTTGGCGTTTTATGGACCAGGGTCGCGGTAACTCTTTCGAACAATCCCGTGGCCCCGGCAGGCCTTGGCCCTGCTGGGCCCCACTGGGTTTACTGACATCTCCCTGAGGAGCCCGTGGAACAACGCGCGCCGCTGACACTGGTCTGTTGTCTATGCAGACGGTGGAACGATGAGCCACCCGAACTCACCGCCCACAGACCGACGCCTACGGTGGCCGGGAGTCGTCTCTCGACCCTTGGCGCCCGTGGTATCTTCCTGGTCCACTACAGCGGCTGGGATGAGAGTTGCTACTCGCAGTCGCTCCGCCGTCTCCTTCTCGAGCATGACTGCTTCGCAGAAGGAGGCGACGGCTTCCCATTCCCTCTAGCTCCGGACCATGGCTTGAACCAGGGAAGGACGCGAAAGGTCGCCGCTGCTTATTGCCTCGACGACAACACGGCGGTACCCTTCCCAGGCAGTGCACACCTGGACTGTGTGCTCCACCGTGTCCTCAGAGCTGTCCGCATGGTAGTGAAGTAAAAGCCGTTGCTCAGTAAGGTCATAGAATAGGTAAAATAAGCATTAGCTACATTGTACCTATTATGAGCTGACAGCTATGAGGAAAAACAAAATAACCGAATGAATACAATTTGTTTAGATTTTATAAATTAAGATAAGAAAGAAGATTTGTATCTAACCTAGAGATAGTTAAGGACACACAAGTTCACTTTCCTAAAAAACAGCAACTTTAACACTCTAACACTACGTAATGTATGCAACAATACATTATATTCAGGCTACATAACAAAGATTTGACGTTAAATGAACAATTGCTATATTTTATCAGAAAAACGTAAAAACCGGTAAATTACCGGTTTCTTATTATTTTTACCGGTAATTTAAAACTCGCAAAAATGGGCGATTTACCGGTAAAAACGAAACCGGTTAACCGGTATTGCATGCCCTAGCCTATACATACATGCCTAATTTAAGTTAGTTTTATATTAATAAAATATAATTACAACAAAAATTGGCATATTGTTTTATTTATTTCCAAACTTACAAACGCCCTCACCGCTGCTAACCCACAGCGGGTCATTTGATGATTGGTGGTTGACGTCGCGTCGTTTTAAAAAAAAAGTCTTTTCCAGTACTTACAACAGGGGCCCGATTCTCCTAATTTTACTTAAGCGACCTTCGATTGACGTTCGACTCGATTCGACTGAGATCCAATCCCGACTCGATTACTATTGAAGCGTATGTGGCATTCCGCTATTTTTTCTTTGAAATAAACGTTTTTATCCTTTTCTGTCATTCAATAATGAATCATTTTGTCTGCAAATGATTTACGATTGCAAAATGATTGTACAGCAAACTACCGTATAGACCAAAATCATCAAAATAGCAGACCAATCGCACACCAATCAAATGTCAATCGAATACGATTGGTCTTCTAATAGGAGCAGAATGCCCGATATGGTTAAAACTGCTATTACGATCATATTACGATTCGATTTTGACATTATTAACTTAGGAGAATCGGGGCCCAGGTTTTAAGCACAATGCACATCCATTCGATGTGTACAGTAGGTACCTCTACATCCATATTCATTCATCGCATTATGGAACATACGTAAAATATGAGGAAATGAAAAATAAATGAATAAATAAGGCAGTAAAAACATAACAAAGAACTAGGTACCGACTTATGGGATTTTTGAGGAGCCTGAAGTAGAAAAACTTTGTACCCAAATCGGTTTCAGAGCCTGGAGCCCTGTGTGATAACTAGTGCCATCTGTCGGCATAAATAGGAAGGGACAATACGTAAACGCATTTAATTATTTATTTTTATTATGTAAAAAATATGATGATCAGTAAAAACATGAAATGTACTCACGATTATAAATATAAGACACGTCACCAGCATTCCTTTTCTTGAAAATAAAGCGGATTCTTCTTTCATCATCGGCATGAAACGAAACGCACATGTCAAAAAAACTTTTCGCTCAAAATGGCGATTATTATGTGTCAAACGTGCGAATCTGAGTGAGCGTGTTGAAAATGTTTTTTTTCCTAGAAAAGGAGTTTTGTTAAAACAAACCATAAACAAACGCATATCAAAGCATTGCATGATAAATAAATCTAGTGTAAAATAAGTTAAAACGTATTCGTATTAAAACGTGTTATATTGTGTTTGGAAAATATTGAGTGATTTTTTTCCGCAATGAGCAAATCTAACCCGCTGGCTGGTTTGCTGGCGAATTATGGCGATTCTGACGATGATTCTGATGATGGAATGCGTGCTCCGCCATTGCCGCCTGAGCCTAACACTAGGAAGAGTTTTGTAGCCCCATTGCCTGGGCAGAATTATGCAAATGCATCTGTGGCCGCTGCGAACGCCGCCGCCGTGCACCCTGCGCCTATAGCCCATTGCCGTAAGTGTTTTACACTCATAAATACCCAAATATTTTAAACCAGAATGATTTTTTCTCAGCCTCAGGCCTTGTTGAAGGTTAAAGAATCATGCTTGATGACTAATGAATACATCCTTTGGTATAAATAGCAAAAACCTTCAGATATAGTCTGTTGTTTACAAAAGGTTTTATCTTGTAATAATATAAATAAGTTACAGTCTGAAGGGAAAAGAATCATGTTTGATCTTAATTACTTACTTTAGTGTATCTAAACTTGTTTTCCTTCTAATTAACTAAATTCTGAAATTAGTCACAGTCATAATTGACTGTAAATTGTTGCACAGTATGAGGAAAACCAAAGCAATAATTCAAGTCTATTGTTGTTTTATATAGGTTTTACTTGTAAATATAAAAATAATTTCATTTCAATTTCATATAAGTCATGTTTGTGTGTATGTACAAGTAACATTTCATTATTGAAATTAGAATGGAACTGTTACAATTTCTGAAAAAAAAGAAACATATTAACCTAACATGAAAAATATTTATGTTCACAGCATGGTCAGCCTGTTACGATGAGTCCAGTGGTTTCACATACTACTGGAACCAACTCACCAATGCGGTGACATGGGAGGCTCCTCCCGAGTACCTACTGGCACTCAAGTTGGCACAGCAACAGTTGCATGTAGCAGGTAAATAGATGTTTATTTTGGAAAGATACCAATTTTGACAGTAAATTGAAGATATTTGAAGAAAGACAGTCAAATTGTTAATCCACATAGAATTCACACTCCTATAGTAGTATCATATTATCAATGAAAATCCTGTTTTGAGCATAATCTTTGGGTATGTTTGGACCAAACAATCAAATAAGGACTAAAACATGCATATTCTTTTAATGTCAATCTACCAGTGGCGTAGCGTGGGGGGGGCAGGGGGGGCAAATTCCCCAGGCGGCAGCTTTTAGGGGGCGGCAAAATTTACCCAATTAAAAAAAAAATATTGTTCGCAACTAGTATCTCCGCCGCTACATAAAACTGTTTAACAATAACAAAACATTAAACAAGTAAGTTGAAACTTTTTAAACTTAAAATTATTTATGTTAGGTACTTAAAATACACGTGACACTACATTTTACGTAATTTTGGTTTTGACTCTTAAATAATTACAATTTCGCGCTCGCTTCGCTCGCGTATTCAGAACTGTAAAAAGGAGGAGGTTATCAATTCGGCAAAAAGGAGGAGGTTATCAATTCGGCCGGTATGTTTTTTTTTTTTTCTATGTATGTACATCGTTTACTCCGAGGTTTATAGACCGATTTACGTGATTCTTTTTTTGTTCGACTCGGAATAGCTGCCAGTTGGTCCCATAGTCATCAGGTCAGGATCTGATGATGGAAACCCTGAGAAATCGAGGGCAACCTTCGAAAGTTGTAGGCATACATAGGGTAAAAACTTGACACTCAGGTGAACGCCTCAAAGCACTATTCAAAAGCGAAGATTTGGAGCTGATCTGATGATGGAAACCAGAGAGGGTCGAGGGAACTCGACAACTGAATATGTAAACTACCTCGTGTTTGGGCTTAAATTATTTGTATTGACAAGACCTTTGCAACAGTGACGGTTTGGAGCTGATCTGATGATGGAGACCAGAGAAGGTCAAGGGAACTCGACAACTGAATATGTAAAATACCTCGTATTTGGACTTATATTCTTTGTATTGATGAGAACTTCCCACTTGTATGGATAGTGACAACGATTCGTATCACTGAAAAGCTTTAAATAAAAAACTTTTTTACAAAAAAATTTAACCGACTTCCCAAAACACTAAAAAGCAAAAAAAAACTATTTTTAGGTGCATCGGCCTAGAAGTCGGTGGCAAAATTAACTTAGTAACATCCATTAGACACCGACTTCTAGGCCGATGCACCTAAAAATAGTTTTTTTTTGCTTTTTAGTGTTTTGGGAAGTCGGTTAATTTTTTTTGTAAAAAAGTTTTTTTTTTGCATTTGTCAACAAACAAAACGTTAAAAGTACGTTTGGGCAAAATTTTACGTAATTTTTGTTTTAAACCGATAAAAATTTCGCGCTCGCTTCGCTCGCGTATTTAAAAACGATATGCCCTTATTTTTGCATCTGTCAACAAACAAAAAGCTAAGTACGTTTGGGCTAAATTTTACGTAATTTTTGTTTTAATTCCGATAAAAATTTCGCGCTCGCTTCGCTCGCGCATTTGGAAACTACATAGGCAAGTTTTTCTTTATTTGCATTTGCTTACAGTAAGACTCTGACACTCCCTCAACGCTGCTAACCCACAGCGGGAAGGGTCATTTGCTGATTTTTAACGTCGATACAAAAAAATCTCTTATTTTTGAAGTCGGTTAAAAATGACAAACGGCCAGCAACACTTGTTAAAAAAAATACACGGGAAGGGGCGGCAAAATCGACAACTGCCCCGGGCGGCAGATACCCACGCTACGCCACTGCAATCTACATACCACATTGTTATGATGTCATCTTATTCATTTGATATTTTATGAGTGAGCATTTAATTACATATAACTGTAATACTTATCAGGTTCAGCAGAAGTATCAGCGGAAGAGTGGCAACTGTACCAGCAAGCGTTAGCAGAGAAACAAAACTCGCAAAACAACAAAGTAGTGAGCAAGTCTTCCAATAAACTACCCAAAAAGACTGACCGGAACAGCATCGGGAATAAAGACAAGGGTAACAAGTATGGCAAGAAACGGAGCCATAGCGATGATGAAGATGAGTAAGTATCTACAATATTTAATTTATTTTTACTTTTGTAGGTTATAGACTTGCCTAGTAAGCAGAGTTTTAGAAGAAGTCTAAAGCTGCAAAATAATTCTACTGCCTACATATTCACTGGAACTTTTTATTACCAGTGAATCCCTTAAAATTCAAACAAATTTTGTGCCTCAAAACCCTTGAATATACCTTGACTTGTTGAAGAAAAACATTAGTTTTACATTTCCGTTTATAACCTTAATTTTATCATCATTTACAGAAAAATTGAGCTGATAACATCATACCACAACTCAGATTCTGAATCTAATGATGAGGCAGAAACACCAACCAAACCACAGGCACCGCCTTTACCAAAACCCCAACCTAAGCCAACAGTTCCCCACAAGAAGCCTAAAGTAAAACCCGTGGAGTATGGACCTGCATTACCTCCGAAACAGAACTATACTGTACCGATTGGACCGGAACTGCCCCCTGAGTTGATGAATAATGGACCGAAATCACCTGAGAATAGTGTTAAAGAGGTATGTATGAAAAATGTTATAAATAGTTCTGTTATATGTCATTTGTATAAAATATTGTGTGCAGAAAGCAGCATTGAATGGTACCTATGATGAGAAATGCAACTGAATAATGCTAAAGAATAATGTTTCATTATATTGAGAAATACATTTTCTTATGTATATTACAATTACGTTTTGTTTTTTATCTTTTTATATCGCCTATTATATTGCCTATTCACCATTGTATGTAAAATCATAACAACCATTTGAAATAACCTTCTTTGGTAACTTATCACGGGAGTTGATTTCACATGGTTTTCCATTGATTTAATTCATGTACTTCTGGTATGTTTTGTAGTAAATAACAAACAAAATATATCACTAGTTTGAGTTAGATCAATATTTCGCAATATCTTTGATACATTATCAAGCAATGTGATGGGTTTAAAGTTTTCAATCTGAGGTACCAATATCACTTTGATTTAGGATTAAGTAAGTACTGATGAAGCAAGTGATTTAAATAATGATGTTTTATTTCCAAAGGAAAAAAGATCAGACAAAACAAATGATGAAGACAGTCAAGATGAAAGCGCCTTATTCCTTAGACTTAAAAACAAAGCCAAACTATTAGAAAAATTAGGTGGAGAATTACCAAAAGACCTTCAAAAGATGATCGAAGAAGATCCCAGATCGGGCAGCAATACACCAAAAAGAGAAGAAAGTATTTCAAAAGGCAATGCTAACATAGATGAATTATTAGAAGAGATTGAGAAAAGAGAATTACCAAAAGTAGTTAAGACAAAAAAAGTTGATGGTACAATCAGTGGCAAAAGCTCCCCTAAGGGTGATGTTACACCACCTATTGAAGCTAAGCCTTTGTTCCCAAGTATACAAAATATTGATGAAACACCAATTACCCCTCCGTCAATACCTCCCACGCCTCCTCTTCCAATAGAAATAGATAATGAAGAAAAGAAAGTTGACACAAACGAAAAGAAAGGAGTTAACTTGTACCTAATAGATTCAGAAGAACGTAGAGATGTTGGGAAGAAGAAACTCAGAATATCAAACTCTGTATTACCCGACCGTAAAAGGGGGGAAGAGCCAGCGTACACAACCAAGTACTCCCAATTCATTGAAGGATTTTCAAACGAGAGAACCGGTTTAGGTTTTTCTAAAGACGAAGATGAAAATGAAAGTCCAAAGAATGCGATTAATTATGGTAATGGATTAATGTTTACGAAGGGTGAGACATTGAATGAGGATAAAAAGGATGAAGATTTGGATGATCTTACTGAGCTTTTGGAGGCTAAGTTGAAGTACTTAAATCAATTGCAGCCGTGCGTGGTGACGCCCGTGCAGGAAATGTTAATACAGATGCAGGTATGTAGTTTTTTATTTGTATGTTTAACCAGATGTGTGTTGTGACCTTGAATGGGTTCAATATTGGTTTTTGAGCGTAAATACGGAAATGTGGGAAACCTGAAAGGAGGTTTTGTGTTTCGTAACAACAAAATTATTTTTGGGCTTTTGTACCTACAGGGTAAAATTGAGATCTCTTCTAAGACTTTGTTGTATTTGTTGTAATCATGATATTTTGAGAGTTGAAATATTCATGGAAGTAGAAGATGTATTACTATTGCTGCTTTGACAAAACATATTTTCAACAAAATTCAGTATCTATTTTGATAGGTTTCCATGTATCAAACATGATTTTTTGGCTTTTGCATTTTAATGTTGACGGCAGTGACAGTTTTGTCCCTTGCTCAGCTGTATTTTGTTTTCGTAACTTTATTTCTGGCGTCCTTTCATATTAGGCATATTTGGCACGACTTTTCGGCGTCACATCGTGAGGTGTAAGAGTGATTGAATGTTTTGAATAACACCATGTTATTACTCATCGTACTTGAACAACATGTACTTATGGACCTCTCGTTGTACACAGACGTTGGTAGCGGCGTTCCGGTTCGGCGCTTTGGGCGCGGGCTACTGGCGGCGCTGGGCGGGCGGCGCGCTGGCGGCGCTGGCGCGGCACGAGGCGCGCGCGGCGCCGGCGGGCTGGAGCGCCAGCTTCCAGAGGTACTACCCCACGCGCCTCCGCACACACGACTCGCGCAACCATGTACAAGGGTTTATGTCGCGTTGCGTTTGATCGCGTACACTTCTCGAGGATCAGTTCAAAAGGAAAATTCATTTCGATAATAAAAAAATTTAAGAATTTAGAACCCTTTTTTAAGAAGTCGGTTCAAAACGGAGAAAATAAATATACGTGCTGCTGTCAAAGCTACACAATTTGGGATCGACCAGTGGAACTTTCTTGTTATGTACAACAGTTTACAAGAATTTACTTTTGTTTGAAGAAATGACCGATTTTCTAACTTTTGACAGAATTTTCGAAGATTATTGCAATTTTATTTTTACTGGGTTTAATAAATCAATATCAAAGAAACACAGTATTCTAACAACGATTTTATATCCTTGTCGGTAGGTAATAGACAACATTGGATAGAAAAAATAAAAAAGTGATTAATTAAAAACGACAAACTTAACAGCGAATAAACCCTTATACATTTTACCCCCTTTTAAAAAATGGGCTATTTATAGTGGAGTCTTTGTTTTTGGACTTACGGAACTTCAGTGTTTCGAACGGTGCGGACTGAACTTTTATGGACTTTTTTGGACCTCTTTTTGGTTATCATTTATTTCTGTGACTGCCTTGAATTTTGGTCAAAACGCTAAAATTCAAGGTCTAAACAACTGTTGGAATTTGGAACAATTTAAAATTTACTGCACTGTTACTTTGCATTGCATAATTCACAGCAAAATAATTTCCTAACTTTTTTTACTTTTTTCATATAACTTACTTTTGAAGTTACATCAATTAATATTTTACTGTGTAATTTAGCAATGCAAGATGCTGCAAGATTTTGAAAGTTTCTTTCGATATCCAATCGTAATATTTTGACAGAATATCACATTCAGTGGTACGTATGTATTTTGAGTTGATTTGATCGAACTATTTGAATCAAGTCAAGTCAGATTTGATGATACTAATTAATTCTTCTTGAAATTGGAAGGACATTTGTTCTTCTTTTGTACCAACACTGTCTTAATGCGATGCAAAAACTGTGTTTCATGAAATTTCTTTTGCATTCAACATCGACAATTGTTATGTTTAATCTAGTCTGAAGTCTTTAAAACATTTTTGAATGTATTAAAATATTCATATTATTTATTGTAATTTCAAGGTAAGAGAACGAAACCTCCTCACAATATTAAACACTTTATTTGAACTGTATTAAATTTGCAACAAACTGTGATAATTTTTCTGTGATTAGTTTATTATGTAAGAATAAAAACTTCATTCTAAACATCTAGTTTCTTTAATGTTTTGTTAACCCGAAAACTGAGAATAAAAGAGTCGGCAACGTCTTAGCTATAAGTGTGAAGAAGACAGAAGATCGCCGGGGGCCGGACGTCGAGTCGTCGCGACTGCGCAGGAGTTGGTGAGAAAACAAAACTCTTTGCCAAATATTTTTACATATTTCGTGAATAATATGCTTTGATCTTTTCTAGAACGCTGATGCGAGACTGTCGTGTAAAGGATTTTGAGGATTCCTTGTGTCCGCCATTTTGGAACGCAATTTTCTTTTGTTTTTCTTTTAATTTTGACGGCGGACACAAATCCGGAGCACGGGTTTAAGTATGCGGTTTTATTTGTCATTAGATAAGTTTGCCCCATACTTTTAGATAGCGTTGTGGTGATCTTAAGTTTTGTAGAAAAAAAGAGAAATAATTTAAGATTCTTCGATAATTATTTGAATTAAATTTTCTATAAAATAATGTCATATTGAAAGTCATATTCTTCTGGTCATGTGCCCCTTGTTATTTATTAGGTTCACCCACAGCATAATATATTGCACATACACTTCCTCGGTCGGGTAAAGCTTCTCCAACGTGACATTCTCAACAAAAAAATATCCTTGACAGTAAATTGTCTTCTCAGAATTGGTATATGGTCATCGTGTATTTATACATACCTCCTAGAAGTTTCTGTCGGTGGCAACACCCTGGCCTTTCTGACAGCTTGACATTGCTGGCCCTGTACTTCAAAAATATCGTCTACCTTGGTGTATTCCGGCAACTTTATTTAGATATTTTTTGCAGATTTAATTTGAAAAATAACGTCATTAAATTTTTTATTGCCCCTCTGCTGGGCAAAGGCCTCCCCATCACGTCTCCACACCTCTCGATCCTTAAAGAGCTCCCACCAGTCAGGGTTGTCAGCGTCCAGATCGTTCTCTTCCGGGGCCTACCCCGCCTGCAGTGGCCATCTTGTGGTAACCACTGAGTAACGATCATTTCAATAAACCTTCAATATATTAAGCTCACCATCATCCTCGTGCCCTTATCCCAATTTTATTTGGGGTCGGCGCAGCATGTTCCTCACGCTGCATAAGTTTCGGCTTAGGTTTTATGGTCGGCCGCCTGCCTGACACCAACCCTCTTTGGGAATGCTGTTGTGTGCTCCGTTTTGACTCGCGAGAAAACCTCTAAAAACGTTTTGATGTCAGTACATACTCTCAATTTACCTTCAAGAAACTTAAGCTCACCTCCCTATCTAAAGCTACCGGGCTGCTCCTGCCCCCCACTGCCCATGCTTCTACCGTCACGTTTGTGCACCACAGGTCCGAGGGGCGCTACTGCTACCGGCGCGAGGCGGACGGCCTGGTCCAGTGGGAATACCCCGCTACTACACACACGGATATGGAGATTTGTACCACGCCGCCTCATCCGGGTATTGATGCCAAAGTAAGGAACATAAGGATTTCGTGAATTTTTTAGTCTATTTTTTTAAGGAGTAAAGAAATGTAATACATACTTACAAATAAATACTAATTACACACATTAAAATAAACCAATTAAATACAGAAATGAAATTCGATAATAGGCTAGTGGCTACTCCATAAATTGCGAAAAAAAAATAATCGACTGGGTGTTCTGCAAAAAATATGATTACTATAAATATATGTATAAAAACATATATCCACGAATATATAGAATAAAACAACCCCAATTCTTTATTTTCCAGGAAGAAATACCCCCACCATTACCACCAACGCCACCCCCAGCGTCCGCCCCACCACCGCCGACTTTACCCCCATCCACGTGGTCTCGAGCCGTCACGCCGCCGCCACCATCCTTGTCGACCCACGTCCCGACTGGGAGCTTGGCGCCGTCAGTGGCGTCACACAGTGCTGGGGTCCAGGGTTTGTGGCCGAGAGCTAGGACTCCGCCCCCTCCGGCTTGGGTTGACCCGCCGCCGCCGGGGTGCGATGATTTGCCGCCTTTGCCTGCTAATGTGAGTGTTTGGTTCTTTTTGCGGATGATTCAGTTTTTTGGGACTGTTGATCTTGTGAGACTGTTGAAACTATACCGTCATTGGCTTATATTAATTCAATTTTTTATTATGATTTTGTCTCAAGAATGTCACTCCAGAAACAATTTTTCAATCATCTTACAAACAAGCAACCCGCTAGTTGAGAACGATTTTTTAAGTTAAATAATGAACATAATATTTCCTTGTAGCTAAAAATTGCTAATACTTAACACAGTCACTTAGTTCAAGTGATCTATGGATCATATTCAACAAAAAATTGCTATCAGCAATTTCAGAAATAACCATTTACTTACCATTATTTTCCTGATTGCAGTCAGAACAAAAACAAGAGATAGGCGACGAACTGGCGTCATTCTACAGCGACATAGCAGAACTAGAGAAGCAAACTTCCGGGCCACATACGGCTTCCAACTCGCCTGAACCCGTGGATACTAAGGACAAACATAGAGATAAGCCAGATAAGGATAAAGACGTTAAAACTATCAAGAAGAAATCTAAAGTGAGTATGACAATATTTTCTACCCCTAGTCCAAGACCTTAAAAAATGTGATCTCTGTGTAAACTCGTACGAGTAGCTTTAGAGGGGCTATTCCCACAGATATTATAATTTTTAATACGCTTTTGACTCTTTAAATTAGGCAGCCAGTAACAAATTCACACAACTCTAAAAACTTTTAACCCGTTTTATTGCCGGAGTGCAGGAATACGAGCGCACATACAAGCATTTAATGCAAAAAATTTAGAATTAAATATTTAGAAAAAACATTAGAATTTAAAGAACTTTTGGAGTAGAACAGAGACACCAAAAATGACGTTGTTGCTTGTCGTCGTATTCATGTTAACATTAAATTGTCTTGTTCCAGGTAAAAATATCAGCATCAATGGGATTGAAACACAAATCGGTATCGAACTTGGTGGCGAAGTGGCAACAAGTAGCCGACGAGATTCATTCTGATTGATTTACTGACTACTTGAGCGTTCAGCCGCTTCAAGCGCTTAACTGTTTGGCTTCACTAAGCCCAAATAATACTGTGAGACTAATTCATAGAGTAAATTAATTATTATTAGCCAATATACGACAGTTTTTTGTATAGTATATCTGATAAATATGTTCAATTCAGAAGACGCAGATATATTTATGTTTTTGCAAAGACAATAAAGTTATTATGTAAAATAAATGCTCTGTTTTTTTACGTATGGCATTTAATTTTCCTACATTATTGTAGATGTCACAAAGATATTGTTAGCTACATATTGTACCTAATTGTTATACATACAACATTAGCAAATTGATATTGTTAAAAATAATTGTTAATTACAATTTCTACACCAGAATGCTTTATTATAGTGACTTTAATTGTATGAAAGAGATTTATTCATAGGACTCAATATTATACTTAAACACAAAAGTAAGAAGTTTATAAAATATTTTTGTAACTGGTAATAATTTTGAGCACATTGTCAATAGAATAAGTTATGTTTTACGTAAATCGATAGCAACAATTGATTTAAGTTTTTTGTAAATATTTTGTGTATTTTGTAAATAATAAATTTTGTTAAGATTATTAAGTTTTTTTATTGAACCCTTAAAATATTGCTACAAAATTCATGTTCGTGTGTTTTTATTATTAGAGATCATGGATATGATATTATAATATAGCTTCATCGTCATACATACCTTAGCCTATTTACGAACTATCTGATGTAAACCACGATTCTCAGTAAACCTTATTACAAACCAAATTACAGCTTAATTAACAGCATTCAAACTCATCAGTATCAAATAAAATACACGCCTGACGGTGGTAGCACACTAACAACCCATATTCACCCTTATTTTAACACCAATAAGGTTGATATTACGTTGAAACTGATAGTAAATTGGGTGGCTACGTGATTGCAATACGGAATGTTATTTAGAATATCTGAATTACATTTTAGTTATTCACAGCGGGTTCTATTTGTAGCTCAGGTACGGAATGTAAGAAGTGACATTTATTTCTGTTGCCGTACCTACGTTCACACGAGACATTTTTGTAACACAGTTGGATTTTTGTAACAGCGGTTTAACCGTCAAATCCGTAGCGGACCCCAATCGGGGTCTGAACATCAATGTCACCGTAAGCTCGGTTTAGACCCCAATTGGGGTCTGCGAATCAGTCATACACTTTCCTAATTATTTACGCTCATATTTATTTTCTTTCCAATCAAACCACATTTGTGAGTACTAAATAAAATAACTAAATAAATTTAAATTATTTTTACGCATTCAAACCTTTCATATTTAGCATCCCGTTAGAAATATACCTTTTTAAAATCCAATCGTAATTACCGGGAATTCTGATCGAACTCGCCATGTTTGTTTACATTAGTTGTTTTTTTAAATTTGAAGACGCATAGACAAGATGGCGACGGTGATAGAAGTTTTGCATCGAATGATCCGATTCGTTAAAATAAAGAATCGATTTAATAATTTTATATTATTTGATATTATAATATTACTAAATTGCACTTTTGTATACGGTACCATAATCCGAAAATAAATTAGGAAAAGTAAAATGACTTAATTTATTTTGAAAAAAAATGCTAGAAAATCAGTGGTAGAAAATACGTTGTAGCCGGAATAAAAAAAATCTTCGGTTTTTAGGGTTTCCGAAGACGGCAAATGAAGACTTATTTATTTCTTCGGGTGTTTTATGTGCAGGATTCCTGTAGACCTGCCAAACTTAATGGCGATTCGTTACTTCCAACTTTTTAACTGAGCGGCAAAGCTATTTGACGAGAGCCGTAGTTAGGTGTAGTTATAGCAAAATTTTATGACGTTTTTATTGTTTGAAAGGGCAAATAGTTCGCTGTTCATCGAAAGCTGGTCCAAGATGGAAAGATGGCCGCCGCCGACTTATTTTTAACCGACTTCCCAAAAAGCGGAGGTTCTCAATTCGACCGTTTTTTTTTGTATGTTTGTAACGCGATTACTCAGCCATTTATTTATCGATTTTGATGATTCTTTTTTTGTTTGATAGCGTATACTTTCGAGGTGGTCCCATTATCATCAGGTCAGGATCTGATGATGAAACCTTGAGAAATTGAGGGCGACTTTCGAAAGTTGCAGAAAGACATAGGTTGAAATCTTATCACTCAGGTGTTTGCCTGGTAGCACTATTCAACAGTGAAGGCTTTGAGCTGACCTGATGATGGAGACCAGTGAAGGTCGAGGGAACTCGACAACTGAATATTTAAACTTTCTCGTGTTTGTGCTTATATTATTCGTATTTACGAGGCCTCTGCAACAGTGAAGGAGATGGAGACGAGAGAAGTTCGATTGTCGAGTTCCCTCGACCTTCTCTGGTCTCCATCATCAGGTCAGCTCCAAACCTTTACTGTTTCATAGTGTTATCAGACATACATCTGAGTGTCAAGTTATAACCTTATCTATGCTTACAATTTTCGAGAGTTGCCCTCGATTTCTCAAGGTTTCCATCATCAGATCCTGGACCTAATAACAAATATGGGGAATATACCCTTTCGACCAAAAACAAACATCCAAATTGAGAACCACCTCCTTTTTGGGATTCGGTAAAAAATATTTGGTGACTTTAAAATCAATCAATTTATTATTATTGTTTCTTATCATCAAATAAGTACATTACTTTGGTAGTTACAAATTGCATTATATTTCAGAACACCAGGCTTACCCTCCGCCGAAACAAAAATCTTAGAATTGTTGAGAAATAATATAAGAATAAATTAAAATTCCGTAATAGGTAATAAAAATTCAATTAAAGTAAAAAATTATTACGAATGACGCAACACCAAAATAAATAATACATATAAAAATTTAATGCTAAAAACTTTCATAAAACTTAAATATCTCTTTTCTTAACAACAAAAACAAATTGAACCTATAATTTAAAATTAATAAATAAAATTGAAATAAGTTGCTATTAAAAAATAGGTATATATAAAATTGGTATTCGATTGTTTATAATAAATATCCGATTTAGCTATCGAATGCACACCGCTGATTTAAAAAAAAAAAAAAAATACTCCATTCCAAACTCTACTTCTTTTTGATCTTGTAAATTGTTCATTTTTATTGTGTATTTTATGTGCTGATTTTTTACATAAATAAGTGCACGAAATGTATTGCAACGGATTGAAAATATTATAAATATGACGTTTGTGTTGTGTTTGAGAAAGTTTTCACCAAATTTGAAATGCCTAACTTTTCGATAGACTTTGAAACACCGTAATTATTATCTTTTTCTGAATTAACTGACCCCATTTGACCTTCGCACATTGTTGTCAAATAAGTGAGCTCTAAAGTTATAGTTAAAATACTTCTGATCAGGCATTACGGACTTAGAATTCATGTGTTGAAAGTTAGTACAAATTTTTGACTTCCATGTCGCGATTCAAAATTCCCGCCGAATCAACGGAAAAGTAATATGTCAAAATCTTGTCGAGCAGAGGGGTTAATCTTCAAAGCAAGTGTGGGCTTGAACATAATTATCTAGAATTTATTTATATTGTGTCGCCCAAAAAGTATGAAAGAATTCTAATTTTTGGTCTCAATAGTAATTACTAGGACCTATGCTTAAGTACTAAAGTAGATCAATATTTTGCACCCTACTGAGTCCTGTTCAACGAACCAAAGAAACAGTAGGTACGAGGAAATAAATCAGTCTTACTTGAAAGCCCTTTCGATTACGTAAGATTCCTCAGCTCGGAGTTTTTTCTTATTCGTTAAAGGATAATCCGGAAAATCGCTTCAAGAAATCCTAAATTAAATTCCGAGATAAATGGCTTTCCGAACACGTTCGCGTAATAAATTCTTAATGATACATTAAAAGTGGATTGTCTTACGAAAAACCACATTCTTACGTAGGTATCAGGTACCTATTACTATGTATACCCGTGTATAAGTAGGTACCTCTAGGTACCTAATATAAGTAGGTTCAAAGTTATAGGAATATAGGCTACCTACAAAAATTATGAAATACCTAATTAGTATCTACCCACGCCAGGCAACTTGGTGTACTAATAAGCACCTGTCATTGTACCTACCTACCTAAGAAATAGTTAATTTAGTAGGATTTTTTATTTATGCAGGTTGTTGCTGAAGTCAAATACATACGCTGAGCCAGAAACGTTACGTTGTTCCATGAGAAAATCAAAATAGTGTCAAAAATAGTTTGGTTTGCAGTTACTACGATTTCAAAATCACTGAAGAAGCTGCAGGTAGGTAAGTCCATTTTGTTATATTTTCAAAAAAGTACAAAGGCTCTGTTATACTGAAAGTGCTGATGATTATGTTCTTCGCCCCTCTGAGAGTAGGTACCTACCTATCTACCCCTACCTCCATATCTCAACAGCCCTAACAAGTTCACTAAACAAGTTAACTTGTGTTCTTTGCAGTTTTCCTGGTAGAAACCTTATAGGTTGATAGAGGTATGATTACGAAATGTATAGGAATAAGCAGATGCAGTGTCTCTTTATGTTACCCAGAAGCAACCATAGCAATGGTAGAAAAACCTATTAAATCACATTCACACACCAAATTCCTGGTAAACCCATCATGTATCACCGATTCGTCATAAAGCCGGTCGTAACAAGGCAGCTATAAACGCTAGCTATACGATGCTACAATCAGCATTATCGCTCGCGCCTTTGTGTGCGACTGGCCGTAACTCCGCCAGTTAACCTAGATTTTATTTAAAAGGTCACGGGTTATTGTTTTTTATTGTATTGGTGTGAGTTTTCTCTGGGTATGTCTGTTTGTCTTTATTTTATTGGTGTATGTATCTATCTATTATGTTTTCTTCGTTTTGTTAGGCTTTTAATTGATGTGGTAGGACCAGTTTCGTTTTCGTTAAAAAGTTCTACTTATCGAGTGATCTGCAGGTTTAATCACCTAAGAAGCCTTAGTGTCAAGGTTTTTTGTGTTTAATAATTTAGGTTGCCTAATAAATTCGTCTGAAATTCGGCCACCAAGCTCTTATTGCACCTAGTACCTTTTGTCACCATTAAATTTTCCGTAGCAAAACCATCTTACAAGTTTTTCATTTATTACAATAGGTACCTTCCAGTTTTATTTATTTCTTATACCTACCTACTATAGTGTTATTCTGTAGTTCAGTATGTGTTCAGTGTTCACGTAGCTATGTGATTAGTTTACTCACGCATTATCGAAGACCGCGCAATTTCCGATCTCCGACCTACAGGAAGTTACGCCGTCGATTCTATAAAACAAATAGCTGCATTTACTCTTCAGAATACCTATATGTACCTATTCCTTTGCCTTCTACATATATAGGTAGGTACATTTCAACTTCATCTTAACCTTTTCTAAGTGGATACAGCTGAGTAAACCAGTATTTTCCTTGCCAAAAACATTTCAACACCTAAAATTTGCTATTTCTAACGATCATCCTTTCTCAGATTGTCACTACGTCGCGTTGGAATTGTGTACCTAAACATAGATCAGTTCTTTGTCATGGAAGCTTGATCAGACAGTTATCTTTCAGGCACTTAAAACTTATTGCTTAATTCCGGCAAAACCCACGATTCAAAAAATAACGTACATCCCAATTGAAAACCTCACATTTTTTGGCAAACTGGCTAAAAATAACACAATCATACAAAACGAAGCACAGATGGGTACTTAACGCTATTATTCAACAATAGCAGACATAGACACAGCCATCACGATTTAAACAGAGCTCTGTAAAACAATCGTAACTCTTTACGGGCTCGCTTCTCGCAATGAATAACTGAGGAATATCGTTCATAGTTTACAAAGCCAAATCTTAATGTAGAAGGATCACTTCATTCAAAGAAAGTTGTAAATAAATTAGTAAAGATAGTAATAAGTACTAATGGCGTTAGAGCGTCCATTATTATCTTCTTCTGCCTGCTTCTCCCAATTTTATTTGGGGTCGGCACAATATGTCTTTCCTCTCCATTCCTGCCTCTCACTCGTCATACTTTCTGGGTTCGCTCCTTACATTGCCCTCGCCCTGGTAGGTGCAAAAATGCTTATCTACTTCCGACAGGGGTTGGGAGCTGCACGGCAGAACCATCTATTGTCATCCACGGTAGCTATTCTCTCTAAGGAAATCTATCAGCTGCACAGGACATGTTATAGTGCACAAGCATTTGCGCGACACAGGTGTAACCTCATAGCCCGATGGGGCGGCAATCCGACACGACCGGAGAGAGATCAGGCGCTGGACCGACATTTACGTGCTCTCCGATGCACGGGTGTATCAACTACCAACTTCCAGATTCTGGGCAGCGTTATGAATCTACTACCTGATTTTGGTACTTTTTAGCTCTTTGTGTGTCAGGATTGCGGTAGTAGCAGTTCCATTGATTCTTTTGGAGATAAATAATCCTTCTGTATATGTTTTATACATGTGAACACATCTGTTCGTCAGCTATAAAGTGTTTTGCGTGGGTGTTAGGTGTTCACAGTACGTATTATGTTTTGTTTGTATGTTTTGATTTCATCCTGTAGTGTCTGTAGTGTATTCTATATTTAGGTATAAGCAGCTGGTTTACAAGTTGTTGCTTTAAGCTGCTACTGCTCCCATTGGCTTTGATTAGTTGCTATTAGCTTCGTAGGAGAAATAATAATATTGTATTTTATTTTTGGAGTACTTAATAAAAGTCTACCTTTAAGCTTCTTTTAACATAGCCCAGATTAATTCTTAATTTCGATGTTTTTACTTATGTTTGGTTGAAAATTCCGATCTAAAAAATCACTACTTATCTATTATATTTTCAATGCAACTGATACATACATACGATTCAATTATATCAAGTAGCTTCTCTTACATGTGAAAGTCTTCACTGAAATGGATACTTAAATATAAATTTAATACAAAAAAAACCTCTTTCACTTCTTATTAAAGCACTTTAAAAACACAATTTCGCTCGCAACTATATCGCAGCTGCTTTTATTCAACAACTTAGCCGCCTCTCAATTTCAGCAAGTAGGGTGAAGTTACAAATTTCCATCCTCCCGCTAATTGCGCCCTTCCTTACTTTTTGTTCATCCACCCTTCTAAATTAATTCAGCAATAAATTATATCATTAACTTAATTACTTTCGACATTACAAATTATTCTTTTTAACTGAAATGTTAGTTATTTTAAATTGGATAGGAATAGTTAACGAGTGTGTATGAAGTGCAGAATAAAGTAAATAAAATATCACGTTTCGTCTGTTTCTGAACTGCAGTAAACTAGGAATGTTTGCTACGTTTTGTTGTTGCTTGTTAGAATGTTTATACTGTTGTTTAATTGGTAGTTTGTTGCAGAATATTTTTATAAAGCAAAGGTGTTTTTTGTGTCCAATACAATTGCAGAAAGACGACGAAATAGAATTACTAAATAAAAAATAAATTATAATTTTGGAGTCGTTTAATTAGTAAATAACATTGCGAATCTAAAAATTGCTTACTGTTTTTCCCGTTAAAACAGCAATATTACCATGAATAGATTCATGTTCCTGGTAAGTGCACCCACTCATATCTAAAGGGGTGCGGGGGAGAGGGGGTGGTAGCATAACAAACGGAGTAAACAGCTGAGACCACCAATTTATATTAATATAAACAAGTATCTACTATCTAGTACATTTTGTCGATTTGTAGATGTCAGGAATAAAATATTAACTATGCTATTTAGCTGATAGGAATAGTGTCATTTGTTTGTGGGTAAAGTTTAGTTTTATATTCTTGAAAATATCATTTGTTTATAATTATAAAAGCTAAACTAGCACTATACATAAACATAAGAAGCAGGATGGGACGTTTCAGAAACACTAAAGTTCGTACTTAGAAATAAAAAATAAAAAAAAAACATATTTTCTCTCTCAGTCTTGGCAAATCATTGGCAATCATAATGTAAGTCTAAGTTGTTAAATCGGATTTTTTTTAAACCAATATCTCTTCTGACAGTAAAAACTGCATTTACCCTATCAAATTTTTCAGTGCCCACAAAAGACAGCCAGTAAATTCGTCTGATTCCCTTTATTCCACTACGTATTACTGTAATCTAGTCTAGATTCAGTCTAGTCTAGACAACAGATGGTCTAGCTAGGAAATATGTCTCACTAGTCGTGACAAACGACTACTGTTGCAGGCTAATATCTGTGAAAATGCTGCTGTATTGTTTTGGCTAGAACTTTCATATATTTTGTTATGTGAAGGTATTTTGTTTGTATGTTGGGAAAGAATGAATTTGGCAATGTGCATGTCGTACTAGTTATCGAGATTCCAATGTCGAATTAGACTTATTTAAAAAATAACTGTTCATTCAAATAATAACTGGTATGTCTGTATCAGACCGCGGGTCTATAAAATCGCATATTTTTGAAACGCGAGCGTAGGACCGAAGCCGCTGACGTCCTTTTGAGACAACTTTCATGAAATGGTGATACAAAACCGATGATTATCCTGTATACACTACCTATAACTGTAACGTAACTTGTATCAATAATTAGTTTTTTTTTTATGTAATTGGAAGCATGATGAACGCAAATACTATGACTGAAAAAATTACAATTACTTACCAATCAATCTTTCAAACTGAATGAATGTCAAAATCGATTAAATAAAATCAATATCATCAATCAAACAAATAAGCGTCAAGATAAATATGTTCATTTAAAAAATCTTCTATAATATACTTAGAAGAATTGGTTCATTTTCAATACAATTTGACGAATAGATATTACTTTTTATTATTAGAAGAAAAATATATTTATAATGTTTGTTTTGACTACGACTCATCGAAATGACGTTAGTCATAACAAAATAATAGACAGTGTTTTATTTCTAGTGTTTATTAATAGAATACAAGATAGGTGAGTTTTAATTTGAGTCATAGTGAAAATTGGTAGGCGGAAAGT
Source organism: Helicoverpa armigera (assembly GCF_030705265.1). Classification (NCBI taxonomy): domain Eukaryota; kingdom Metazoa; phylum Arthropoda; class Insecta; order Lepidoptera; family Noctuidae; genus Helicoverpa; species Helicoverpa armigera. The sequence continues at coordinate 653,931 of NC_087126.1, forward strand.
TAAAAATGATTCTGCACAATGAAACCATTCTTTGTTTTATAAAACTACATTATATATTTTTTATACATTATATTATTATATGCCATTTATTTTTGGACAAATTATGACTTTTATTCCCAGTAAATATACATAGATTCACATGAATGTTAAAGGTAGCAGTTAAGGTTTTTTATATACAGGCTTGGCTTTATACATAATATACATAGTACTTAAAACCTGACCTATTTAACTGCGAAACTGTTATGTAAAAAATAACCATAATATTATTATTTACGTACAAATGGTGATTCACCGTAAGCTCTAAAGGCTGTCTCCCAGCGGAGTGAACATTCCTGTAACGTAAACAGTATTAGACTTTAGTCCACGTGTGAGACTATCCTATTACTGAATACTTGGAATTTCAGGGAATTCAGGCTATTCATGAATAAGCTTGAGAAGTAATGTAAATATTGTTAACTGTTATGTAAGAAATGTATTGGGAATTATTTGGTAATTGGAACGTAACTAATTACTTTCGTACACGTACGTAGGCTGTACTTTGATTTTGGCACTTTTTAGATTATAATGTTTTTTGACAATAATTTATGGCAGTTGGTTAACCTAGAATTGGCGACTGTGTAAGTCCCAGTAATAACAAAAATAGTGCTTTATCTACACAGAAGCTGTTGATAAACCCTTTAATAAATAAATAAATGTATGTGATTGAATGATGAATATGGAATATAAAATTATCAATTAGCTAAGTTTTGTAGTAAGTTTTGACTGTACTTCGGACATTGCTGCCTGACTTGGAAGAAAATATATGAATAATCCTTTTTAGACTTCAAAGTCTACGATTTCAGTAAGTTCACGAGGATTTGTTAACAGTACAAGACGAATCTATCAATTAAACAAAATAATTTTCACAAGCATGCACTGAATACCAAACCCAATAATATGCTAATTTCTCTAAGATTAATTGCCGAAGATTTAATTAATATTATTAGAAGACACACCCTTTGACCTTGTCTCAGCACTTTAGAAATATAACAAATAGTTGTTCACAAATTAATAGCTCTCGTCTTATAGCTGGAATTAATCAAAATTGAAACACAATATTATTCGCGAAGAGCCATCGATGAAATAACAAGACCAGTTTAATTTGTTTTTCAAAATAACTGCGTAATCTGTTGATCTGGTGCGAATGAACTTATATAGTTATTGTTAGTTTTTGGATTAATATAATTGTGGTTCATTTAATATTTTTATGTGTGTGTTAGTAAAAGTACCGATTTAAAGATTTATATTTTATTTATTGTTTGTTTCCCTATAATACACTTACATAACCAGTTAAACGCCCAACACCATCATACTTAGAGCAGGTGATATGGCCTACTTGCAACTCACCATCGATCGCACTTTACAGTCAGAAATAAACGTTTATAGGCACCATAATACCATTTATTGTTTGATAACACAATCATAATTTACAGTTTTACAATATGAGCACTAATAACAGAAATTGTTCAAACAATTATGTAGATAAGTGTAAAACCGCCTATAATTTACATTTGCATTTTAATATAGTTCACCGTTATCGATACTTGTAAAAGTTCTTATCATAACGGTGTTAACAGTCCTATACATACGTATGCTACGAAAGTACGTAGCGGCCTACGCGGCGTAGCAGTTGCTCTACGGGGCCGGTTCGCTACGGACGTCTACGGCTACGAGCCGCGTACTCGAAAATTCCGAGTATGGACAAATTCGAGTTATCCGAGTTTCCATTATCTTTTGTGCGACTGTGACTTCAGTACATTTGTTCAGCTGAGCAAATATTTGATGAAATTTGTTTTGTCGATCACTTCGCGGACGTTGTGTTAGAATTGGACAAGTTGTCTGTTTTATTTTGTTGGAGTGAACTTTTCTATCGATTTGTTTGGCTGATGGAATTTGTTTGATTTGTAAGTAAATTTATTTATGATATTTTAGTTTTAAGTAGTTTTTTTTCACTCGATTTTTGCCCAGATAACTACAAATAAAAAAAATATAACAGCAAAAATCATCCTCTTTTGTAATATTTTTTACCGTTCTATATATTCAAGAATACCCGTTATATACCTTACATAAAGCACAGGTTAAATATAGGCAGGGCTATCGGAAGGTCCCAGCTTCGAGTGCGCACTTACCTTCAGCCGAGAAGCCATTGTCCGCTGACCCGCGGAGCCTCCTGCCGGAAGGATCTATTGACGGATCAAATTCACGGATCGTTTTACAACACACGTGAATTCATTTTCAATTTGTACTTAATGTACCTGTGAGGTTTTGACGTCGGTTTTGATTTAAATTTTTGAGTTTTAAGGCGGTAGGTATTTTTTATTGACCTATTAGGAGAGGGGTGTGTTTGTGACCATCTACTTAGTAACAGCTCTTCTTCTTCTTCTTTCTCCTGCCCTGTTCCCAATTTCACTTGGGGTCGACGCAGTATGTCATTCTCTTCCATTTTCCCCTGTCACTCGTCATACAGACACTCACCCCCTTCCTATTCATATCGTCTTTCAGGCAATCCATCCATCTTTTCTTAGGTCTTCCTCTTCCTCTCCATCCATCTACATTCATACTTTGTTGCATGCGTATCATCCCTCCTCATTACATGCCCATACCATGGCAATCTTCTACTTCTCATCTTTTCTGTAACTGGCGCTACTTACTTAGTAACAGCATTTTACCCAATTAAAGAGAAGCTAATAACTAAAAGCATAAACTTCGATTATGTGGAAACACCACTTGATTCGAGGTATATATTTACATAACAAGGTGGTATTCATTGACATAACAAGAAGATATGTACATAGGTTTTAATTGCAATTACTTAAGGTCCGCGGCGAGGTTCGAGAAATAAATCAGGGCGTTTTCAAAGAAATAGGATTTGTTAAGTACCTATATAAATACGCGTAATAAAAAATTGTATCTCTTTCTTGAACCCTGGAGTCGGAAATTCATTGACATTACGGGTAACAACTACATTATTCCAAACAGTTATGGGAAATTATATCTGCTAAGTTGTATTATACATAAAGTTTAGCCTATATACGAACGTCGGAATCAAAAAGCTTATCATTGTGAAAGTATTATCAAAATTGCACCCGTAATCTTCTTGTATTTGCACAAACAAACCGATATGAAGATATTCATATTATTAGTGAAGTTTATATTCAAATAGTAGGCGTGACTCAGATGTCATGATTTACGTTTTCTATTATATTCCTTGAGTTATTGCTGTTAGTGCTTTATTATTTAGAAGTAGAAAAACAATAATGGTTGAAATAATTTTATAGATTAAAGCATAATAAATGGTGTAAGTTGGTTCACAGAATTTAAAAGTCTAATAAATGTAAAACAAAATAAAAGCTTTATTGTTTACTTTAAATTTAAAAGAGATTTAAGTTTTATCTTAAAATTGTATTCTTCATCTCAAGGGTTATATTTCAATCATCTATTGGTAAATTACTTTAATGCTATTAAAAATGAATGAGCCTGTTCTCAGAAAGTCTAAATACCTTAAGATTTTAAGGACAAAATAAAGTAAAAACTAAATAGTTTTTGTAGTGAGCTAGATAATTATTATTCGTTTATCATTTTGTAATGTAAGGTATTTCATACTTTGTTAAAAATAACATAGGGAGGGTAATTTTCATCTATGCTACCCTTACTAACATTACAAAGCTGAAAACTTTGTTTGCTGAACGCGCTAATCGTAGGAACTACGGAAAATAGATTTGAAAAAAAAATACTGTGTTAGAATGCCGATTTATGGATAAAGTCTATAAATTTCTTAAAGTAATGTTTCTTTCTATATGAAGTAGTTCCCACAAGACGCGGATATTACCACTAGGAAATATAATTTTAATAATCTTCTCATTAATATCCCTTAAACCACATAATTCCATACTTCCACTTGTCAAAGATGATATCATATCAAGCTGTTCGTTGATAATTACAATATAATAACCTGTCACTCATTAAGTGTTAATTGTAGTGATCAATTAAAGCTGCCATTTTCACCGGCCGATGGTAACGACCTGATAAAATAATGTATTGAGCTATCGTCGTTAAGTGTTGTTATTTGTTACGAAGGCTTATTGTCTTGTTTATTTGAAGAAATGGTTTTTAAGCCGTTCCGTATTTTAAAAGATCATTTTGGTGTTACTTAGTAACGAACAACAGTTAGGCTGTGAATTTAGAATTTTATTTACTTTACTTGGTGTTGTTTAATAAAAAAACAATAGTTAGGCTCGGAATTTATAATTTTGTTTCGGTTACATTGATATCTCATATTTTTTCTGTCTGAGAAATGGTCTGTGCCATTAAGTGGAAATAACTGATGATGATCTTTATATTTTTTATATTCTTGTTTACATTGTCATCCACAACGGCTCCATTGAAGTGGTTTTAGACTTGCTAAGATTTGCATATAAAAGTACAAACTCTATTAGTAACATAATTTATTTGATTCTATAAAACTGAATTTAATATACAAATCATTCTTGAATGCTGAAACATTTGTTGATATTTTAATAAAATATATTTCAGTATATTTGTTTGCTCTTCAATTTTGTTTCATTAGGTTTCTAAATAATGATGTGTGTTTGTTTATTTCGGAGTTGAAAGAGCTTAAGTTATATTTGTGTTTACACATTACTAAACATAATATTTGCTCACAGAATAATATATATTGTGAACTTAATAATACGAGTATCTTTTCAAAAGGGAGAAAGGACTCGTATTTTGTATAGTGAAAGTATACCTTATTTCAGTCTTTCAGTAAAAAGTTTTGGTCCCAAAATATTGAACAATGCTGCCTATTATTACTTCACTGTGCTATCAAATAATCTATGTACCTACTTACACTTTTACTATAAGGTACTACGAGTTTTTTAGTTGATATGCCTATTAATAAAATTACCTATTTATATATGAAAATCTGTGTGTTATGTACACATCACTATACATTACTTAGTATCATTGTTACGACTAATATATCACTTTGTATGTTTATATCGTGCCATTAAAAGAGCAGTTAAAAGTAACGATGAAATATGCCACAGCGATAAAAAAATATTCACATACCATTTTAACCAAACAATAAAAGTAACTGAACTATAAATAAATATTATATGTAGGTGGGCACCTTGGCTTATAGGGATATACCTACATTTTTTTCATCAATCATTTTATCATCATCCATTGGTACATTTAACAAAACACTTTTCCTACAAAAACTGACTTGTTCCCCTCTAAATAGAGATAACGAATAAAATTACCAGTACGAGATGTGGAAATTAAGTGAACTAAACTCTTCTAGTGCTCGAAGTTACAAAGACTGGGAGAATGTTCTCGGAATAAAATTAAAACGCAAGTACCTACTTATGGAGGCGAACTTTATCTCCACAACGTGCTTTGGTTTCGGAAAAATTTTTGCTTTTCAACTTTTACTGGATTGTTGTTTGGAAATATGTTAATGTAGGTATAAGTTTAATATTTTGTAGCGTATATTAAGCTGAAGGGTATATTTTAACGTGGCTTCTTTCTCGTTTCTGGAAGTTATACTAATTTTACTTTTGTATGAAACTGGCTTGGAAAAGCGTTGTGTTTTAGAAAAGAGTGTTACGTGCCTCACAGTTTTTTGTAAGAACGAATACATTGCCTCGATGTTATCTGGGTTTTCGTGAAGTGTATTTAAAGCCCTTCGTTAATCGATGACTAAAACCGTTTGTAGTTTTAAGACATATTTTTCAGGTTTACATAATTCTCACGTAGGTTGTCCTGTGTATCAAATCTTTGATTTAAATCTGATAAAACTGAAAGTCTATATTCTAGTCGAATAAAAACTGACACATTCAATAAAACTGCCATAGCTAAATAATTGCAGTGAACACAAGATAGGTACAATTTATATCCGTGCAGCTAATCAGAGGGAAGCCACACAAAGTGCTTTACGTACAATGTACTTGTAATATACTGCTAATTCAACATATCTATAGTTACAATAGTGTTTATATGTATATATGACACACTAGGCGGTTGTTATAAATTGATTTTATCAATTGAAAGTAGGTCTGCATTATTGTATACGTAGTTTGTCAGTGTAGCTTAGTGGTTAAAGAACTTGCCTTTCAATAATCAGTGTTCGGGTTCGATTTCAGGTCAGGCAAGTACATTATACTTATATGTACTTTCTAAGTATATCTTGGACCCCAATAGTAATTGTAAGTGTAGCGTAAAAGTGAAGGCAAATTTTTGAGAGTCTGAAGTCACATATCCACCTTTCGCACATGTTGTGATCGACACTCTTTGTACCACTCTTTGTTGTTTGTGCGGCCTGTGTCATATAGCGAGACAATAAAAAAAATACTGGTCATAATGAAAGTGAACCTAAAGTTTTTATCTGAATTTTCTTAAGATGCTGCATCTTATCTGCGTCGTTTTGCGTTCAAAAGTTCATTATAAAACTTACTTCTCCTAGATAGTTTATACAGCTTAAATTAATGCCTGATCTCTCTAGATTCAAGGAAACCGCGTTTAAACTAGTTGCTGACATAATTGCAAGCAATTTGTTGTCGGCCATGAGAGATCAGGCTTCCTTTGTTATTTATACGATAGTTTTTCCTTGAACCGAGGGGAATCACAAATGAATATCGATGGGGCTTTTGCTTTGAAATATTAAGGTTTATTTATGTATTTTTGTATGAGGAAAACTAATCATAATAAATCATTTATCCTAAGCTGTTGTTGGTCAATTAGTTGTTTTGTAACTAAGTATACATTTGGTGTACGCCATTTAACTATAACGATAACAAAGCCATTTCCAGTTGTCAAATCGCTAATTAGCCTGAGTGGCTGGTTTTAGTTTTATTATCGTTACCTATAGTTAAATGGTGCAACTCACCCTAAAAGTTTTTAAAATTCTGTATCTCGTTGATGAGAATCAGCGTGTTTCTTTGTTTTAAGGCGATTAATACGGTATTGTAAAGTTATGCTTAAGAGTTCGTTTGTTTGCTTGAATGTGCTTATCTCAGGATCTATCGGAAAGATTTAAGACTCAGTGTTAGGTAGCCCATTGACCGGGAAAGTCTTTTGGCTACTTTTAATATAAGTGCATGGAGTAGATCTCACGGCTTGCAATATTTCTGCCTGATAAAAGCACATCGTTAGCATAACTGATATGTAATGTCTATATGTTATTTAAGTGAATACAAATCATGTCAGAATAGCTACAAAATAGGCTAGAATTATTGCAAATTGGCATAGGTATAAGGTAGGTCTCCCGCTTGAAATGGTTGGACATAAAATGGTGTTATTTAGTCACCTTCCAATGAAATCACCTGCAGGAGCATTGGCAACTTGCCCAATTGCATACTGACTGGGAACTGTATGCACGTATTGGATGGGTCATTGAGGTAGGTCAGTTATTCGTTTGTGAATGTGTATATTGCATATTCCTCATGTATTGATTTTCATAATAATGTGAGGTATAAAGAAGTTATTGTTTCTATACACCAAGGCTTCGACGCTACTGAAGCGATTTGAAAAATATTTCACTTTTTTTTTTGGTAAGCTAGACTTTTCCCAAGTTACAAAGTTAGTTCAACAGTAGCGGACGCGGCCATAACAACGAGAAACACCTATCGCTGTATATTTTAGTAATTGAACACTAACCATTTATCAAAATAAATAAACCAACATCCATTCATCCTGCAAAAAAATACTGCAGCTCTACATCGAACAATATTGTAACAGAAATAGAGTGAAAAAAGCGAAGTAAACATATCGTTGGAAAAAGCCTATTTTTTAACAACCAACCGGAAATAATTCCTGATAGCATGTTATCAGATGACCTCGGTCAACCCTTAATTACAGTCGCCTAGCTCATCCCTTTGTGACAAATGACACACGAAATTAATCTCTAACTTCAGAGAAACAAGATTGTTTTTTCTTTGCTCGGTCCTTTTTAGATGAAAGCGATAGTTTCCAATAGTGTTAGTTGTTTTAATTCAATTGTAATGGTATTGATTGCAGTCTATTTTGGGCGTGAAATAAAAAAGAATGTGCTATAATTGACAAAGTTAGTTAAGTCGACTATTTGACCTGAAGGTTCTGTGTTTTGAAAGTTATACAGTAAAGTTCTTTCTTTTTTTTTCAGTTTAGTAACGTAGGCAATAATAGTGACTTAACTTGAATTAATCCGTGTTATAGTAAACATTTTTGTATCAGGACTTTATATATAAAAGGTGCTGTAAAACTAAGAAATGTCGCTTTCACACTCGAGAATTTTCCGCTCAATTTTTCTGAGCTTCTTTTACGGACCATATAAAGTATCTCGAAATCATCTCATCTACCTAGCCCTTACTATGTTGGGTTCGGCTTCCAGCCTAACCAGATGCAGCTGAGTTATACAAAGAGCAAAAATACCTCGATGTCATTGACTTCAAAAAATGCGCATCACTGAGTTCCAATATAATTTAAAATTGCGACATCATATTGATTTCGGAGATCACCGTCTGTGACTGACAGACGTAACGAGCCAAGACTTATTTGATTGCGTTCACCTTTGATGCAAACCTGTGGAAAGCCGTAACCTTTAAAGTATTATAATATTGAAAAATCAAGAGGTTTTTTGATTGAATACGTCTGCAGCTGCAGGGTGATATTGAATCTTTTTTGCGTCGTTCAAAAAGTTTGACGAATGCGCTAGTAAAATTTGTAAAATTGTAATAGATAGCTGTGTTGCTGGGAAGTTTGCTTATCAACGTTTATACTTTCTAGCTATAATAATAGGAATCGGTTAAGGGTTGGTAGTATAACGGTATCTTTTATAGAATAGGATCTTTAGTCTTTGTGTTGTTATGGTTTTAAATAAAGAAAACTTAAAAAAAAAGAACTGGCAAGGCAGTAAGTTACTTGCCACAGAGAAAGTAGGTAACTGAAACCGCAAAACATAATTATGTCATGGAATGTAATACAGGAGTTCCTTTATATTTGTCTTGATTAATACCAATTTGTAAAATATAGCAAGTACCGCATTATAATCAATATTGTAAACCGATTACACAATTCATTCACCTTCACAAGAAACCCAAATTCAATCACCATTTTTCTAACAAACGAAAATCTTTTGCTTTCAAAAGGAAAGTCGAAACCTTTAAAATTACAAAGGGTTTCGGTTGTGACCTGTTTCCTCAATTTGGGGACAATACAAACATAATTGGTGGTATAGAGCTGATCCGTCTAATTGCTTACAATGATTGCCGACCCCAACGGTCAATGTATTGAGTTACATACAAATTACATCGGATATATTATAATTGATATATCGTTTGGATAAAGATATGTGTTTTGAAGGAAATTGTAATTATGTTCTACATTAGGTTTGATAATACATTGCTAGTCACGATGTACCTAGTATACCTAATGAACTTTGATAACTACGGTAAACTCTCACATTTTAGAAAAATATCTTAAAACATCATCCTCCGAGTTTATTCCCAACCATGTGGAGATCAAAGGGGGAGGCCTATGTTCAGCAGTGGACGTCCTATGGCTGAGATGATGATGATGATGTTGGGGTCGGCTTCCAGTCTAACCGGATTCAGCTGTTACCCCTTGGTTAGACTGGTGTCAGACTTACTGGCTTCTGACTACCCGTAACGACTGCCAAGGAAGTGCAATGACAGCCGGGACCTACAGTTTAACGTGCCATCCGAAACACAGTCAAAAAAATATCTTAAAACATTCTACGACATTGATACCGTGGTGGTGGGTGCTGAATTATCCAATTATAGTAAAGTAGATGAGTGATTAATTGACATTAATCGGTCAAAGGGCTAGCTGTTTCAATGAATGCTTATTTTAACCAGTTGGCAGCGACATAATTTCTGCGGCTAATGAACCTTGTTTTTCAACCGCGAATTAACCCCCTACATACCGATTCTTGTCTAACTTCTTAATTAACAATTCTATCTCTGTAATAATCATACAAACTATCCAATTACTTAGGTTCATATCTATACAAGCTCTAAAACGAAAGTTTGAAGTCATACATCATATGAGTCCTACTTCGCTGGCAAACTTACCTGTATCTTCGTTATACTTCGAGGGTATTTTATGCAACACTGTAACGGTCCAGTTCGTTATACCACTCGGGTAGGGCTGCTACGTGTATAAAATATTAAAAAGGCTCAAAAATGCCGAGTGGTGGTACATATGTGTGATGTAACAATTGTAGGTGAACCATTAAATAAATAAATAAAAATACCTACAGCCTAGGTACAGCGAAATTCGTCAAAAAAAACAAAGGCAAGCAATTTTTTTGGTGTTTATCTTCTTAAACATCTGTATAGTACTTTTTCAGAATGAATGAAAACCAAACTTATTATTTTCATCAGACCCCATTTTGATATTATCTTTTCTTCAAACTGCATAACGAATATTGTTTTAAAGAAAAAAAACCTGAATATGAACTTTTCTTTAATTTCAAAACTAAACAATATGTAAATATCTAGCTCACTGAAACCCTTTGCCAACCCTAGTTTTCTCAGTAGTATCTTGGCAGGCGGAGACCTGAACATTCATGCCGCTATACGTATATAAACATATTATATTGTATATCTGTATGTGTATACTGCATGCTAAGACGGATGGCTTAATTAGGGAGTCGCTTCGGCCTCCGTTTATTTAGTTTTGTAGGTGGAGTCTCATAGTTTATGGCTTTGAATGGTGCTCGTAAACCATTTGTGTATGAAAAGGGAATGAAGATAGTAAGAAATCGTTTCAGTTTGCTGGGGATAATATTAGCAACTAGCTGTTTTTCACAGTTTGACTGAGTACTAAAGGTTTTCCGTCTGAGGTCTTAGATTATCTGTGTACCTTGAATTTATGTTGCTTCAATAGTGCTGGCGTAAAAGTTGGACAGACAGACAGAGTTGTTTTCGCATTTACAGCGTTAGTAACGATTTTCTTCAAGTTAAAATAATTAAGCGTTGAATAGTATGGTTATACGACAGATATGATCTGATTGAATATGTGCTGATGTGATAAGCTCATAATAGGTAATCAAAGTTTCTACAGCTGGAGAATAAATTACTTCCAACACACCTCACAAATCCAATAAAACTTTCATCCAAAACAAAATTCTTTAATTTTCGCAAAATTCAACTTATTTCCTTACATAATTTTGTTGCAAAATTACCTAAAAACATTGACTTTATTTATCGAGTGTTCGGAAACCAATATCGAAAGGCAATAAATTAAAAAACTTGGTTATGTCACCGTCGTAGAAGTTTCATTAATATTTCTATCATAATTTATGAGTGTTATCGACTATCGATTGTAGTTAGACGTTTGGTTTGTACCTGAGGTAGTTAATTACCCGAATGTCAAGAGGAGTTATTGGTTAGTTTTAACCACATACTTCCACAAATAAATCTCTCGCAATAAGTCTAAATCTCACCCATTCACCCCAAAACAGCTGAACCGATTTTGGAACACGGATAAGCTAAAGGTTGAGAGGACAAAGGATGCCTTTTACACTGTAGAAGGAAGGAGTTGACAGGACATTGGACGCGAGTGGAACCCCTGGGCAAAATATGATCTTTAGAAGTGGTTATTTATTACAATATGAGCCAAAAAAATACATTCATGATAAAAAATTATAATTCATTTTAATGCAATCTTATTCACATAACGAAGAAAGATGAAGGTCGCGAACTTTATAAAACATTTTCAATGAAGCGCATGCCTATAAAAGTAAAAGGTAGATAAATCTCAAGTTACTGAGAAACCTTTTAAATTGAAGTTTTGTGAAAAACAAAGTCCGAAGCACTCGCTTTCACGATAAACAACTTGGAATTAGTTGACAACAAAATACACTCTGTTCTCGGAAAGTTATTTAACAAAATATATCGATAAATAAAGGTTTTTGAAAATCATTTCTTACTAAAAAGTATATCTTGTAGAAAATCGAATCATTGTGGCCTTGCTTGGTATCTTCTCCATTACTTTCATACTTGAACACACTACGACATATTTGAAACCAAATGTTTCCCAAAATACAAAGATGTGAGTGAGAAGAAAAAAACATGCAATAAATTATGAAATGTGTTATTGAAACTACCTAAATATTTTAACATATTTATCCGCATTACAATCACCATTAGCCTGCCTACATCCCATTTTATTATTTGGTCTGCGCACAACATGTCTTCTACTTCCATACTTTACTATCTGACGACATTTTACAAACTAACACCTTATACATAGATGATGAATGAATAACCATAACTGAAGCATCATACAATAGTTACATGCTTATAAATTCGTCTGGCAATAATGTCAATAGCAAATATCTACAGGTACAAAATACGTAGGATTTCGATATTAAATAATCTGTAAACCTGAAATATGAACTGAAATTCTATTTCACAGCAGTATTGCGTATTGAATGGTTCGTAACTGGGATTTAAATTCCATTCGTTCTAATGCCTATCTTTGTTTATTTTCGGCTTACCTATATGTGAAGCGCTCGAAATGTAACCAAATGAGTGAATATTGAAAATGTATGAATGGATGTGGAATGGAATTCCAAAGCTGTGTTGTATGAATGAGTAAAGGTTTGAGTAAATATCAGAATGGAATTTTACTTCGGTAGAGAAATAAATTCTTGTATTTTAACGCAGGTAGGTAATTAAGGTGTGCGTCCCGAGGTAAATACTTTAAACATCCAGATATAAAGTACAATATGTGCTTTCTTGGGTTACCTTCCATATAGCCTAACCATTCATTTAAATAGAAACCGATACAGGTTTCCAGTTCTTTTGTTCGTTTCACTAAAACTCTTCTTCTTCTTAGCATTTATCCCGTCTTGTGACGGGGTCCGCTTTCCGTATCTTCTTCTTCCACTTCACTCTATCCTGGACATCTTCCTCTTCGTTTCACTGAAACTCATAGTAAAAAAAATTAGCAACACACAAATTGTTCCACTGGAATATAATAACGATATTAGCTTACATTATTATCTTGTCCCATGCCGTTGACCAGCCATTGTGCGGCCCTCAGAAGCCTATACCTACACATAGACTAGAGGTATATTATATGTAGTGGGTACAATATATCGCTATCTGAAAAGCGAATACTTAGTAGACAGCCCATATGAGTCCAGTGTCAGACAATGTGGGTAGTTTAAGTGTGATGTTTTTGAATTTGAAACTTTTGAATGGTAGTTTTAGAATAAATAGTTCTCACTTGTTTTCTTTGAAGGTATAATATAGTTGCTCTATTCTAACTAAACACACAGTTCTGGAATTTTAAGTGATAAATGTTTTTTTGTACTATAACAATTTTGCGCACATAGTTTAGTGCCTGAAAACAACATAGGCTACTTTTTATACGCACGCGGTAAGTAGCTCCTTTGGAACGTGGGTGGAGATGCTAGGAACAACTTGTTGATAATTAAATAACCACATTTACACTAACACAAAACTATCTGCATGTAAATCTGTTTATTGAGGACACTTCTCACCAAAAGATGAACTCCCAAACCAATATTTGTATAACACCCATATTTTATTTACAAATTAAACATGTGATTTCAAAGGGCTTCCTCACTTCAAATGTTAACATCAAAAGAAGGCAATTTCTTCCACTATGTATGTGCGTATGTAGGTAGTATATGTATTAAGGTTACATTTCCATCGAATCAAAGGTATGTAAAGCAAGTAGATTTTGGTTCGGTAAATAAGCAGCGTAACCGATTTATGAATTGTAATAATGTAATTTACTTAGTATTACGCTTTGTTTAGGTTTAACTATTCACACCTTTTTTCTTGTGGCGAGAAGCCACCAAAATTAAGCGTTGGCGCGCTTAATCAAGTCCTCTGGTCATTAAAAAATGTTAGCGAGCAACTTGTGACTGTTTTCTAAAGAGAGAGTCGATCATAGATGCAACGTTTAATCCGTCCAACGTCTAAAAATAATTTCATATAACTAATCTAAAAAAGTATCGACAGGCATTGAAAAAAAAAGGTATGTCTAAAGTGTTTCTAGAATACGAATAGCAACATAACTTCAAGTTACCTCGTATGCAAACAAACAACTTACAAAACAATGCCAAAACATCACAAAAGTCCTTTCAGCACCCAATCTTCACAACCACGTCATTCACAGACAGACGAACAGCCAATTAATAATCAGAACTCCAACTAGACGTCATAATCCTATTAACTGGAGCCCCAGTGTGTTGAAACCTTCGAGAACGTTCCGTCCACGGAGAACAAAATTGCTAGTGGAGGTGCCATAACGGGAAATGTAGTAAGAAAGTAGCGCGTCTAAATGCGGGTGTGCGGGGGATGAGAAACGTTACTGTTTTGGCCCTTATGCGCCTTATCTGAATCCTTTTTTGCAACACCAAAAGTTGACGAAAGATGTCTTAAAGAACCCGAACGCCTCGTTAGTTCACTCGTTTTGGTCATGCAAGCCACACCAATTTGACCTAGAAGAAGGCGCCTGACCAACCTTCTTTATGGCATCTCCGCTCATCTTTCCTTACTCCGTGGTTCCGTCGAAGTTAGAACTACTAGACTGGAGTATGGAGTGCTATTTGTTAGGGGACTTATGTCTGTTATCGGACAGGACATTCTCTTTATGGGATTACGTATTATGGGATGTGTTTTGAATGTAAAGATGGAGGATTTTTGAATTGTGTCTGGTTTCATTCAATTTTTCATGTCAATACTTTAAAATTTCGTTGTTCCGTGCACTTATTGTTTTGATCTTGTTAAAAGGACATGGTACATATGTGGTGGCCTTATCGTAGACTTGACCACTTCATGAAAAGATTTGACCATTTCATGAAATAGTCGCGTTTCATGAAATGTCTCACTGTCTATTGGCCACATCATGATGTGGCTTGGGCAAATCAATGATAAGAAATCGTTTCTCGATATGTGCAACTGAAAACTCGGCTTCTTCATGAAATGGTCAAAATTAATTGATCACATCGTAAAATAGTTATGCTGGCAGCCCCTAGGGGCGCTGCCAGCGCTTTGTTTATGTTTGAAGATGGCGGCCGTTGACTACAATGACAATTCTCGCAGCGAAAAATTTTTAATAACATCATCATTTACTTGGTATGTTTAAAAATCCATACTAGCAAACATCATCGTGTTTTTATGTAACTGATATAATTCTACATTGGAGAATTATAACAACGTTTTATTATTTTTTAGGTTATAAAACAAATCAAGAACAGTAGGGTGACCACGCGAAAGAATTCCATGGACTATTACTGACTGTCAAAATATGACGTTATGGAAAATATATTAAAAAAAAATGTCGACGATCCTACTATCCGTATATTTCCAATGGAGAAGTATTTTGAAATATTAAATGAAGTTCAAAAAACTGTTGGACACATAAAAGATAAGCTTTATAATGGCGTCCACGGCCAATTTCGGCCACGGCGGCTGTTCTCATTTTAAGGAGATCAGCCAGCTGCGCAGGACATATTACCTATAGTGCACGAGCATTTGCGCAGACACAGGTGCACTCCCTAACTCCCAGAACCCGACACGACATGGGCATGGATAGGACGGCAATCCAACACGACCGGAAGGAGATCAGGCGTAGGACCGACATTTACGTGCTCTCCGATGCACAATCACCAACTTCCAGGCTGTGGGCTGTTTCATGAAAGTCTCTAAAACCCACAAAGCGATTTCGGCCCGACCCTGGAATCGAACCCGAGACCTCGTGCTCAGCAGCTGCGCTTGCGATTGCTAGACCAACTAGGCAGTGATCCTACAGATCACGTCATTTTAGACTACGTGTGTTCTATTTTAAGATTCCTAAAATGTTACTAAGGTTCCTTTTTTATTTAAATAATAATGTATATCGGAAATAAAGGACAATGAACAAGTTCTTACTCTTAATATTCACAATTGAAGTTTTGAAAAAAATCTAAGTTTTTTTGCCTCCTGACAATTTTGAGCTGTGAAAAATTTCACAACTACCAGATTTCATTAAATTAAACTCCAATGGGTCTACGCGAGTTTCCCCCGACCCAAAATATTTTGGATTTATATTAAATATTTTATGGATACCCTATTTTACCATAAGGCCAGACATGGATGACAAAATCGAGAAATGATGACGATTTAACGATTTGGTCAAGTTAACATGAACATTTCATGAAACGCGACCATTTCATGAAATGCTCGAGTTTTTCATGAAGTGGTCAATTCTACGATATGGCTACGACACATAGATGAATCTAGATAACTTCTTAATTGGAGACTCTCTCCTTTGAGCCTTGCAAAGCATAAGCAACCTGCGCCCTCAGGGAGCAACTTCCCGCACCAGTTTAAAAAATAGCTGTGTCCTTTCTCAGGCTATATGATATCTTTGTTTGAATCGCATCCTTTCATTTAAATTGAGACCAAGATACTTTGGCATTCAAAATATTAATAAGGGTTATAGTCAAACTATCTACACCAAGCAATTACGCAAACTTCTAGCAAATTAAGCCTTGTCTTTTAAAAAGGAAATTGAACGGCGACCGACTTGATAGCAAAGTCATTATCTGGAACTCGACCTTTAGATAGCTAATCTGCTAGACTCGATTTAAGTTGACCTAACTTCTACTTACACCACAAAGGAAAATGAATGTTAATCCTTGAAGATAGCACGACAAATGACGATCACTTGACGAATGCTTGCATCAATGTGTGATGACGTTTTCATGGCCACAGTGTAAAAAATATTAATTCCGCGACTGCACCCGCTTCCTTAGGTTGATATTTTCCTAATACCCCAACTAAATTATTAAAACTGTCAAGTTTCATGAAACTATATTGATTCATTAAAACGTATTTGAGGAACTTTACATTTTCTTTCTATAAAATTAGTATTTCAGGACAATAATTCAATCAACTATTAGTTCTTTGTCGATTATGGCTCTAACTTAATCAAAATTGCACTTATCAGATACCACAAAAACACATCTGGGTACCTACAACACAAAATTCACTTCTATAAAAAAACATAAGGTAAATCACAATTGTTTACCCCATAGAAATAAATGTAGTGCGCCACAGGGAAATGAGTTGGTATGATGAAAACATACTCCCCTTGTGGTTCCCTCATCTTCAACAAAAAATAAGGAAATTGCACTCCGACCCACCTTCGTGATAGCGAAAATCCTATTCTAAGGAAACCGGAGCAAATGGCTAGCGACTCTTGGAGTTCCGTACGTAGAATATATTATGTATGTAGTTAGTTTCAAATGCTGAGCTAGAAATTAAAAAACCTACTTCTTTAATTTACATAGTGTTTAAGTTTTTCATTTGTGGTCTCTGAATCTGACAAAAGGAAATAAGGACACACACATGCATGCATGGAAATTGTAATAAAGAAAATTATTGGTATAGCCATTTTAAAGGTTAGCTGGAACAATCAGACATACAGGCAGGGTATAAAAAACCGTGTATTGGTACATTTTCCACGTCACATCCATTTATGCACCTAGTAAAAACCGGTATTTTACAAATAGACGATTTAATTTGATTTGTTTATATGTATAATACGCACAGGTCTCATTATTAAGTTATTTCTCTAAGGTTCTACCATTTGCCCACGGAACCCAAAAAATCCGAGACGTCTAGATAAAGAAGGCATTCAGTGGATATCTCTGGAGCCATTTCCATTATCCTGTGCCCGTTGTCGTATCGACACATTGCGAACAGCACCCATGGGCCCTCTGCACTTATTTACACTTGATTTTTCTTATCTTTATAGACCTTGAACATTGATGTACAATATTTTTTAAGTTAGTATGTAGTTTATTTTGATAGCTTCTTCCATTTCCCTGGGGAAAATTTCTTCCCGCAACTGGATATTAAGTAAGTTTATTATAAGCTATGAGTATAAGGTAATTTACTGCCAACTTTCAACAAAATCAGATCAGTAACTTTTGCGTAAGAGAGGAACAAACATACACGTTACACTATCACTTAGCCTTTTAATAATATTATTGTGCTGCCTTTTTGAAATATGAATGTTTATAATTGCTGTTATTAGTTTGAGTGGTAACTGTTTGGTTTAATTTTTAATTCTATAATTATTTTTACTGTGTTTGTCTGTCCATATAATTGTACTGTCGTTACTATATAGTTCTATTATTGTCCTTGAAAAATATTGACCGAGAAAGAACGATAAAGAGAGAAAGACGATTAAAAGTTGTGACAAAAGACAATTCTCGATTTGGAATGATTTTAGTTTCTTCAGTTTTCATTTTCGTTGAAGCCATATAAGTGCAAAGTTTCAGCAGCGCACCTACTTACAATACACCTACATTTTTTTTCTTTAAATAGACGATTTTTAATAAAGCACATGACTATTGATATTAAAATGCCAAGCGCATATCTGAAATGCCACGTATAATTGTCTTGGCGTCTAATTTTCGCTCCAACCAAAGGCTTCCTTATCTCAAACTAAGATCGTTACCACTCTTGGCAACACTCGTAATTGTGTTGCCAGGTACAAAAAAACCTCAAACAGGACAAAAGCGCGGTATCATGATCATTAATTGTCTTCGGAAAGGTCACGGAAAATCAATGGTGAGGCAAGTTCAAGTGCGGTGTTTAATCTTTTGTTTCGTAGTCTTGAGTATCTATGTATTTTGAGAAAGTCTTTAGTTCTTTCTTGTTTTAAGAAAAAAAAAGTCGTGGAAAAGATGATTTTTATCTTCTTTTGATATCAAGAATTATATTTTGTTCAAGAACTTTTTTATGCAATAAATCAAATGAATTGAAAAGTGTGAGGGAGTGTCAGGTTACTGACTAAAACCCATCATGTACCTTCTTAAATTATATGTACCTACCTCTATGTACCATCGCCGCGGAAATTCAACGTTGAGCTACTGATCAAGAATCTAAAGGTGTCTACACACCAAAGCCGCTGACGCCGGCGGCACAGCCCGGCAGCCTAAACCGCCGGCCGTATTTTGTACGATCATGCCGCCGGCTTGCCCGCGCAGGCGCAAGCCGGCGGTATCCCTCTCCACTCACTCAGTCAGTTGCCCGCCGGCTTTCATAGAGTATTTGACAATTACTAGAACACCACATGCCGCGGCAGTCGTGCCGCCGGCAAAAGTCGTTCGGCTTGGACATTCTGAAGCCGCCGGGTTAACCCGCCGGCACTAAGCCGGGCTGTGCCGCCGGGTCAGCGGCTTTGGTGTGTAGACCCCTTAACATGGTCAACATTGAAAAACAAACATTATCAAAACTATTCAACCAGCACCATCAATTAATCATCTGTCTAGCCATTTCCCATTCCATTATCACCAACTAAATAGTACCTACATTTCCTGAAACCTGTCAGCTTCGTAAAAAACCTACGTCCAAGTTGTACTGCGAAGTGCATTCGGCCATTTTGTTCCAAATGCTAGAGTTTAATGGAGCGGCCATCTTTTTTATTTTAAACGGTAAACGGGACCCTGTGACTAAAACTTCGAGGTTCGTCTGTCAGTCACCACTCTGTATTTAGTGACTATGCCACGGATGAAATTGCCATAAAATTATGTTTTTTGTAGCCGCTAACAACAAATACTGAAAACTTGTCAAAAATACATACATATTTTAGGGAGATCCCAAAACAGTTAACGTATTTTATAGATCGGTACAGATCCCTTCGTGAGCGAGTTTGTGTCGGACTTCAACGGTTTTTATTCAGTTTTTTATTTAATGCCAGTCACCTAACTCCGCTATATGAGCTATTGACAAGAACATTATGGCAGGTAATGGAGTTTCATCAGGATAATATAGTCGGAATAGTCTAGTCTCCATTTTATTGGAGAGAATATTAAAATTCATCGCAGCGTTTTTTCCTAGCACGCCGGTTATTCCGACTAACTTTTTGCTCATTAGGGAGCGGTTGCTTTTTATAACTGGGATGATTTATTTTCTTTATTGTTAGTTGGTAACAGAATATTTTTATAATTGCCTTTGTTTAGTCTAGATAACTGATATGGGTTGTCTCCTAGTTACTTCTCAGTACCCAGTATAATTAGGGTTTTTTGGTAATTTAACGTAACTTTCTTTACACGTCTGCATAAGTCTTAGAAATTAGCTTTCTTCAAAGAAAAACCTCGTTCACATCGGTTCATGCCACAGAGATACAAACTGACACATAGCGTTCAAACGTACAACGCCCCTCCTTTTTCATTCTCGTTAAAACATCAGGTTAATATAATAGTTACGTTTAAATAATAATGCTAACTAAAACACAACATTTGACCATTAATTTGTCTGTTGACTTACTTCCCAGCTGAAAATGGATGGACCCCATAAATATTAAGGTTCGTATTTGTAGTCGGGATGTGCCGCGGGTTCGTGGTTTGTTACTGAAGCTAGTCGGTGGATCTCCGCAAAACCGCGGTTTTAAAAACCGAGGGCTTTTCTGGCTTTTGAGAGTTGCACTTTATATAAAGTATGGGAAATGTGTTTCCTTGGATTTCGATCAGTTCTTTGGAGATATGTGTGTCTTGTGTATATCTGATTTGGAATAAAAACAAGTAATCTAGTATGCCTCTGAAACGAAGTTCAACCAGTGTCCTGGGGGAACTACTTTCCAGTTAAGAAGTACCTTATTACCTCTCCATAAACAAACTCACTTGCGTCAAATCACAAAGGGAACGATCTCTTTTTCATATTCGAAAAATTTAACAGTAGAATAGTTATTGTTTTGCTGTCAGATTATCAAAAAAACGTAATTCATTTCAAAACTAAAAGCCGTTACTAGCCAGCTGTCATAAATGTACTAGAAATCATCAATATGAAGCTGTCAAATATCCAAAGCTATATCTGCGAGGAGATTAATCTTCCAAAAAGCTGCAGCAATTTTACTCTCGATAGATCTAAATTCTAACGTAACTGCGATTGCTGTATTGCTGGATGGAGAAAAAATGACCATTTATCAGCGAATATGTAAATGTGAACTGCAATATGACGGAGAACTGACTGTCTTATTGAATGGCATCAATCAGTTTTTTGTTACTGTTTTACGTAGTCGTAGCTTACTAGTAAGTAATAGCGACTTTGCTGTCCATATTTCTCCACCATTCTAAACAAAAGTAGACTTAAAAGTCTGCCATTGTACATTGAGCAAAAAGTATTTAATAAATACTAGTGTATTTGTAAAAGTGAAAACATTCACACAAAAACAACATTGTGTTTTATTTATTTCTTAACCATTTGTTATCATCTTATCAAAAATACGCAGATACCTAATAGTTAAACATTTATAACGGCTTCCCATTCAACGTATCACAACTTCACGGAACAACACAACAAAAAAAAGAACTCAAAAGAAAATCAGAACACGAAAACTCGTCATAACAATAATACAGTGAAAACGAAGCAAAAGCTATTCATCAAATTGAAACCGCAGACAAAGTTAGGAAACAAAAAGAACCTAATAAAAAACAAGTTGGTATTCGTAGTGTAGACTTTCGTAGAGAGTTGAGACGGCTTGGCTCCAAGGACCATTAATTAAAAAAGTTACCGGCCGCAATATTGGTGCGTGAACACGAACGGGCAAGCGGATTAACTAGCTCCTAAAAGCCCCAAATAAATATTCAACCTTAGTACCACGTCATAAAGTGCAGAATCAATCAGTCCAGGTAAGACGGCTGGCTAAAAGTCGCGAACGTCAATTATACAAGTAACAGAGTTCGTTTCGATCATTAAAACGTTCGATCGGTTTATTTTGTGAATGGACCGGGGAACTGTAGATTGAATGGTTGATTTACGTATTGGTTAGTTTATACTGTTGCTGGTTGCAGTTTTAATTTGTTTACTGTACGTCGATTCTATAAAATTCAGACAACAACTCGCATTTCACTTCGCTATTCACTCTCACTTCACATTCGGTTCAAAACGTTCTAAAAGTCATCTCATACTTTATCTGTCAAAATCTCGAGTTTAATTTAGTTCAACTCGCAAACACGCTCGCAAGAGTAGCGCTAGTGTAGTAACTCACGGCGGATTCAGATGCGAAGTATAGAGTGAAGTCTTATAAAATCACACTGCTGTCTACACCTAAGTCCATATTTTTTATTTCGTATTTAAATGTTGTGTATAAAATAGTTCAATTAATTAACAGTAGGTGTTAATTACCAACGAAAACATCCCAGTTGAAATCTGTTAGATAGCAAATCTCTTACAAAAGCGTAATTAGTTTAGTTGCACTGACAGAGACGAGGATCCTTTTAATTAAATTAAATCACAAAATGGCCGCCAGTAATTACGTTTGTAGTTAGATTGCAGCTGCTGCATTGGTCGTCCATCAATTTGTTTATATTTAGAGGAAGGGTTCTTTCAAATTATACATTTCGTACCATGGCATTGTAAGAACCGCTCGACAATCCTCACAGTGCTTTCCCACTGGCGTATTTTCTGCCCGGTTTCTCCGCGTGTACCAAAATCGAGCTCATGCACGCTATCATTTGTCAGTTTTGAAACCGAGCTGAAAATCCGCTAGTATGAAAGCGCTGATACTGTAGCCGCATAGCTCTCTTTGAAAACAAATGAACATCCGTAGAAGTACGACGAATGCACCGCTACGGCACTGCACAACTCGAAACGTCCAAATTCAAAGAGCCCGAATATTCAACGAATCTGCATCCGGTTAGACTGGAAACCAGCCCCAAAATAGTTGAGAAAAGGCTAGGCAAATCATGGTAGTGAAAAATATACTTCGGTGTAAAGTAAAAGTACTGGAAAAAATGCTGGATTTTTACTAGGTATGTTTGAAGGACCACATCAATACATAGTGCTAGGTAACTACGGTATATACGGTACTTCACAGTGTTGGAGACCAAAATGATTTTATTTCCACCGTAACATGGTTAGGGATGTGCCCACAAATTGAGAACTGCGCCATATAAAGTGCTGACAATGAATATGTTTTGTGACGAATGATGTCCCTAGAGCATTTCTGTAACGAAGGTGAGATCCATAGTGACATAGCGAAATATATTTAGTGAACTTTATGCAGTTGAATTAGGGGTTATTTTTGAATGACAGATAGTGGCTCTTAGAATGTTTTGGAAATTAAGCTTATATTTACACGCGTTGGATACGGAATTAAGTGTAATACGTGTTTGTGTTACGAAATAATATAAAAACATGACATCAAATTTTGCGTAGGAATAAATCTACTTAGTTTGAATAAAAAAAATACTCAAAACTAAGCTCAAGACTTTTTTGCTGTTTTTTTCTGTTTTTGAAATAAATGGAGTTATGAGAGAAGTTCCGGAGATTGAGTATAATAAGATTAAAGCACAGGAAATTACAAGTACTGCATAACTCACTTTTTAAGACAACTTCATTTTCTTTTCTTAGGGGTGAGAAATCATAATCGTCGTGGTCGGAAAGGAATAGAGTTTCAGACTTTTCTGGCTAAAGAAAAAAAGTGTACTTGTGCTCAGAATTTAGTTTCGGGCCGTCTTTCAGTTTTGTGAGAACTGTAGGTATGTGTGGGTGGCACCTAGATTCCAAATATTTATATTTCTCTATCTGACCTAGATTACAAAATATTTCTTCAACCACCTAGAATTATTCAGCACACACAGTCATTATAGCTCTTACTTTATATTTCAGTACACGTAAAAACTAATTCGCTTACCCTACATCTGAAAACATCCAATCACTGATGAATATTTTAGAACTTTCTCGAATGTGGGCTCGAGATAAGAAGGTCAACTTAAGTTCCCTCTAGTACGAACTGTTTATTTATTAAAGTACAGTAAACTGCACATTAGTGGTAACAGTCTTGCACCTTAACTCAATAGTAATAAGTACGATTTTACTATAAAACTGTTACCACTGACCTGCAGTTGACTGTACGTATTTAGTAATGTAATTGTCTTGCTCTAAGGAAGAATAGTTTGTTTTTGAGCCGATGAGAGGGTATTAAAAGGATTTATTTTGGTATGACTGAGAGAAATGGTTTTGTTTTGTTATTGTTGGATGGGATTGTGAGGAACACTGGACTTCTGTGACCCAAATATTAGAACTAAAGTGTTTGTATTATAATGAATTTAGTAGCCCATTCCAAGAGTAGCCTATTATGGAGATGAAAGGGCAAGGAAGAAACATTAGTTACGCATTATAAAATAGTAATAACGATGTTTATAAATATTATACAAACAAGGGTTGTGTAAAAAGGTCATAAAATGTCATTCATTTCATTATAATTATATTTGCATTATATAAGCAATTATAATTGCTACAAATGAATGATAGATAAGGCAAAAAAAGAAAAACTTATTTATTCAGTTTCGTGAACAATTTTCTTACAGTTTATGACTGTAACCTTTAATAACTGTAACGTTTTTATAAATGAATCTTACCTAAACAAGATTACAAAATCATAACAGTTGTTATTCTATGTCAACATCATAATAAGGCTTTCCTAAAATAATCTGCGGCTTAAAGGAGACAGTCTCAGTAATGCAATTATAACTAATTAACTTAAAGATTAACGCCCACCGCTCTACACTGTTTATAAACACGTGTATTTAGAATATTTTTATAACATGAATTGAATCATTTATTTCTTTAAAAAGACTTTAAATATACTACAGCATATTCTTTTTAAGATGAAGTTAATACATAGTAATGACTATAAAAATATCACACCTCTGTTTTTCTGAGGTTAGTGTCGCGTATTTCCCTTTCCGTGTTCAACTGGCGACACCGGTCTCGCGAAATCCACACGCTTTTGTTTTACTACGGAATCCTACGATCCCGTGTTCAATTCGCGTCAGCTGAGCACGCTTTTGCGATCAAGCAACGTTAAAAGAAGTTTTACAAAACAGTGTGTAATTGAATGGAACACGGTTTTTTAACCTGTCTATTCGAATCAAATCCGTACTGATTTAGCGCGTTCGTAAATGTTCGGGATAAATCGTGCGGGCCGAAGCAGGCGAGAGCGCCCGAAGTTGGATTGTTCGGGCGCTTCTCATTGCATTTGTTATTTGTTTGTTACTGACATCAAAAACAATTACCCAGCAGTGGTAGAATTCGGTTCGGCCTTTCTGTTAAAAAGAAAGGTGCACACAATATCGCTGTGAACATAGACCAAAACGAATGTTCCGCAAAATAGTTGTCTTGTCGGTGCTTTTATTTTGTTATTTTTGTGCTGATAATAAATGTTTCATTAATTGTAGGTATTGTATGTAATATTTCATTGAAATCATATTCAGTTAATAAGACAACCTACTGTTTACTATTGATAGCGATTCAAGACGCTCTTGAAGACTCAAATTTTGTTAAACCTTACCCAGCGCCACTTGATCGCAAAAGCGTGCTCAGCTGACGCGAATTGAACACGGGATCGTAGGATTCCGTAGTAAAACAAAAGCGTGTGGATTTCACGAGACCGGTGTCGCCAGTTGAACACGGAAAGGGAAATACGCGTTAGTGTCAATGTGTACATTTTTCGGCGACCAAAAATAATATTTTTTATGTATTTAAGCATAAATAATATATCATGCTCGTTAACTATATATGTAGGTCATATGGGCTCTATATGGGTTCTATGGGCCTTTGTAGCCTGATTTAAATAAATAAATAAAAAATAAATATGTCCAGAATTTGAGTTCCTTGGTTTAGTATTTTAGAGGTGAAAGGGCATTGGTCAAAGTAATATGAGTATTGGCATAATCATTTCACCAAGAACGGGTTTATTAATAGCCAGCTATCAAGCTTCAGGTAGCCACTTGTCCTACATAATCCATTACTTATATCAATACGAAAACCCTCATAAAAGCCATAAACTCCAGTCAAGTTTTATCGACGAAACCTCTATCATTTAACACGAAACATAAAAGTATACGATCAAGAAGTTATTTTTTATCAATTTCCCAATAACGGCCATTTTGGATATCGTCACTTAGCTGGTGAAATATAGGTCGAAGCTAATTTCCCAGAAGGGCGAAGGGTGATTGTCGTTGGTAAATCTATTGGGACTTTGAAGGGGCCAATTTATTATGAAAATATTTCCAGTTTAATGGAGTCACGCCCTGGTCGCGACATGAAGACGTTTTTAATCTGTTTGCGAAGGTTTTTAATGCGGAATGCCTCGACGAGTTGGTCCTTTCGTACGGAATATGGTTTTTATGTTTTAGAAGTGTTTGATTTCTTTTTTAATTGGTTAAAAGGTGGTAGGTGTGTTTATGTAGATTGTATCACTGAATGGATTCTAAAATACGATTTATATTATAAAACGCCTAAGATCCTAGAGAAAATTCTAGTAATAGGTTTGTAATCTAAACGTATTTAAAGTATAAATTGTTCTCTATCCAATATAAATTATTTGGAAATGTTCCTATACCTCTGAAATAAATTCAAGTTTACCACATGGGCCGCATGATTGCAAAGCTTTGTGAAATAGTTGAAACTAATAGCGAGAATTCCAATCGATAGGTCAGCTAGTCAGCCGAACTAAAACTCTGGTTCAATTCCAAACTGAAAATTTGTGGAAATTCTAGTTTTCGCCGGTATATAGAGCTAACAAAATAATTCCCAAAATGTTCTATACTCACCTGTTTTCATCAGTTCTTTGATAAATTGTTAATTTGCAACCGTGTGAAATCTAATCATAATAAGCGGAATTTTAGAAAACACCTCTGTCTAACTTTGAATTCTCCTGCCCCTCTACATATTTAATTTTTAAAAAGGTAAAAAGGATTGAGAAAGAATATAATTCCTTGAAAATTATATTCTTTCTATTTCTATTAACATGAGAAAAAAGATCGCACTATCGCATCTATTTTTAAAACAATTCGACACTACATCTACCGCTAAATGTCAAGTATTCTGAACACAGGCTGGTATTCGATTAATGTATTTCTAGCTCCGAAGGGCGAGAAAAGGGTTTTTTCCCCAACCAAGAGGAAATTAAATCGCGACGATATTTACCCGCCTTGGAGGATTTCTTTGAGATGGGTACGGAATTAACTAATCATTTTATCTGTAGTAACATTTCTTTTTCGGACGTTAATTGATTTGGCGTTTGATTTTTTCTTGTGATTGGGAATGAGAGATGATTTGTTTTGATGTTGAAATGTAGAAGATTTTTTTATGGTTTGATTATATGGTAACTAAGTGCTATTTCAATCTCCCTTTGGAAAATATCAATGGTAGCTTTGTTTATATTTAAATATCCAACCACACCCTTCATTCATACAAATATTAGTAGTTCTGATGTGATTATTACAAAAGGTAGGTTCGTTTACGTAATTATTTCTGACTAAAATATAAGTAACTGAAACCATGGCGAAATGAAGGATGTGTGATAAAACAATTAGACATACTCGATACAAGTTTCATTCCAACTTCAGTTTGTTGGAATAAACCTAAATGAAAAAATGCTCGGTTTAAAAATACGACTTGTCCAAAGGGAGCTTTTTGCACCGACATAATGTTATTACCGGCGAGCGGCTTAAAATCCACTGCCATAATAATATGTGCGCTTAACCTTTGTGCTCACTTAATTAATTTTGTCTCCAGTGACATGTTCGAATAATTACGAATAATTTTGGTCATAAACCAGACAGCTTTTAATATTTATTCATATCGTGCGTTGACCTTGCATTTGCGTTTGACATAAAATAAGATAAATGTAATTTGTTTTGGTTTTTCTTTCGCGTTTTTTACTCAGTATTTTGTTTTTTAGATTTCTGTTTCAGCCAGCTCTCTTATTATTTTTAAAAGGCTTATCAGAAAATACTGGATTAGATTTATGTAATGCGCAAAAAAGAGAATCTTATTTTCGAATTTTTCATGATCTGTGAGGATTAAAGATGTATAACACAGGGTTTGTTAACAGTCCAAACACGTCGTTAGAAAAAACAGTTCGTTTAATAAAATAACACAAGTATACAACAGTATGGATAACCAAAGGTGACTTAATCAGAATTTTACAATAAACACTCAACACGGAGCACCGCGGAGGAAAAATTAAATCTAGCGTCCGAATCACACGGCGGTCGGGTGGCTCTCTTGCGCGTCACGGGCTGCGCCGCTGCGCGGGACCGGCGGCGGGGTGAGGGTCGCGGGTGTCGCGGGCGCGGGGATGCGGCCGCGTTCCGTTAGCCGCGCGGCGCGAAACGTATGGCTTTCAAAAACCCCGCGCTACAGTCTCCCCCTCTAGTCCAGCTAGCGTGCCCCCACAGCTGGACTAGTCTAGGTACCTGCGCGGCCTACCACGCTTACGTTTTTCGCGGACCGGCGGTTCTACTTCACCATGATAAGGCGTCAGGTTCGAGACGTGGAACCTCCCAACGCTCCCCCCCGGTCTGGATGTGCTCTAAGCCGTATGTAGTGGGGCTTACGATCGTCCCGATCCTATATGGGCCGTCACGGCGCGGGATGAACTTTGCGGACTGTCCGCGGCCCGCATCGTTCGGCCCTTGTGTCTTTAGCAAGACGAGGTCACCTACCTTATAGTCTGGCGGTGGCCTCCGCTTCTTGTCGGCATACTCCTTCTGCGCGGCTCGAGCCTCCTCGTGAGTGTCCCTGGCCTGATCCAGGGTGGCCGCCATCTGTTTTAGGTAAGGAGTAATGCTGGGTGCAAAATTATCACTCTCCACGACAGCCCTCATTCCCGGCCAATAGTACCTGGCCCGGACACGGCTCAACGTGCGCTCTACTCCGAAGTGACCGGCTGTAGGCGCGTCGTGAAGGTCAATCAATACTTGCCTGCGCTCTTGCTCTGGAACAACCAAACAGCAGTCTTCTCCGTCGTCTGATTCCAAACTGTACCTATAAAGGATTCCATCAGACATCACGTAACCCCGATCTGACCATGGTCTCCCCCTAGAGGGTTCGTCGGACTCCATGTCCTCGATGATTTTACGAACCTCTGGATCCAGGAGCTGATTGCTGCGGACATCAGCACCGCTTCTCTTCGGCATGTCCACAATCGTCGTGCGTAGTTCACATTTATCCGGGTCGTCCGGACAAACGGGTCGCGATAGTGTGTCCGCCACCACGTTCTTGGTCTGGGACATCCTATACGGTGGACACGCAATACTATACGGTGGACTCACCTTTATCCGATGCGTAGCAAATTCCGTGGGTGGTCCGTTGCGCGCGAACTGCGGCGCACGACTATCAATAAACGAGTCGAGCGAACGTCGCTGCTCGGAGGTTAACTTACAACCTTCATCCGGGCGCAGCATCAACTCCGACGGCGCGGCGTACATCAGCCCCGTGTCAGACGAGGCGGGCCGCTGCGTATTCGCATCGCTTGCACTAAGTACATACGAGTAAACAAAATTGTAAACGACACCGGGATCATCCGCGAATGTCCAGACGCGGCGGGCGACGTCAATTATTATTCCCGCCCGGGTCAAAAAATCGACCCCTAGTAATGTCTTGGTGTTTGCCCCTGGCAACACTAACATCGGGCAAACAATTTTACGACCTTCAATGACAATACTTACGTCGGCCGATAACAGGTGCCTCCACCCTTGTGTTCCGTCAGCAAGGTGAACGTACCTTTTCGTGTTGCTAAAACTTACCCCGGAGTCAACTAAAACTCGGTATAATAAAGGGCTCGCAAGACTATGTGTTGCACCCGTATCCACCACGGCCACGCCGTGACGGCCCATAACATTTATACCTACCATCGGGTATAATTCCCGCGATGTGACGTTATTGATGCGTACGTAACTCGAATCGTTATCACTAAAATTATTAAACGACGCTTCGACCGGTTT
This sequence comes from Helicoverpa armigera, assembly GCF_030705265.1. Classification (NCBI taxonomy): domain Eukaryota; kingdom Metazoa; phylum Arthropoda; class Insecta; order Lepidoptera; family Noctuidae; genus Helicoverpa; species Helicoverpa armigera. The sequence continues at coordinate 683,749 of NC_087126.1, forward strand.
TGTACTTTTATTATTACATACGTCACATCGGGACTTCACGACGTCCGGCTTACCACAGCCGTAACACCGCAACCTACTCGCGAAGGACGGCTCGCTACTTGGCCCCGCACCTGACGCCTTATCACCAGTCATCTTATCGCGGTGACGACAATCATCACTAAGATGCCCGAAAGAACGACAATGCCTACAACGCGATCTCGTCTTATTATGGTTGCGCGTCGCGGTTTCGGACTCGGTCCCCGTGTTATCGGTAGGTATCTTAGATAACGAATGTTTGTTTTGATTTTTCTTCAATTTAAAATAACTTTCCTCCGCGATTCTGGCGTTATACAATAACTTATCTAAGCTTACTATACTATCGCGGGGTACACGCTTAACTACACGTCTATGTAGTAGACCGTAACACATATCTATTTGCAATTGTTCGTCTAGCTTATATGGTAGCTTTGCGATTAATGCACGCACTTTGTATATGAAAGAATCAACACGTTCGTCGTCACGTTGCTCGGCGGCGTAGATCTCGCGAAGTACCTGATGCGCGGGCTGCGCCACGCCGTAGGTATCGCGCAGGCGCGCGAGCGCGTCGGACCATGTGCTCACCGACGCCTTCACGCCGCGCCACCACACCGCTGCCTCGCCCTCCAACAACATAGGAAGACCTCGAAGGGCATGAGCGTCGCTGATGGCCGTGCATTCTTTATATATCTGCACGGAATCCAGGAACGCCTCCAGGACCTCGGCGTCCTTGGAGGCTCCGGTGAACCTCGCCGTGCACTTGGCGAAGTTGATGCCGGCGGCGGAGGCTCCGCTCGTGCCGGCGTCGGCGCGGCTCGCGCTCGTGTCGGCGCGGCCCGCGCGCGCTGTGGCGTGTCCCGCATGCGCATCGGCGCGGCCCGCGCCTGCGACGCCGCTGCCCGCGGCCGCGGCACCCCCGTTGCTCGCGCCGGTGTCGCCGCTGCACGCGTTCGGTTGAAGAGAGGCCCCGATGGGAGTGGATGTCCTAAACTCGCCGGTGGACGTCAACGCTGTGATGAGGCTTTTGTTCGCCTCCATCTGCGCACGCGTAATCGCCTCGATTAGCGTGGATAAAAATTGATCCGTGGGCTGCATTGTGGGGTGCGGCGCTGTCGGTGCCGTGCTGCTGGATCTCGCGGCGTCCCCGCGACCAAGCTCCACGACGCTGTCCTCGTCCTCCGTGAGCGTGGCGTCGTCATCACGGCCTCGCTGCCGGAGTGCTTCCTGCCTCGTTAACGGCATTTTGGATAGGATAACGCGTAGTTGCACACTTCAACAGTTCGCACAAATCACACAATGTTCACAGCTTTTGGTTCACAGTTTGCACGTGTTACTCACTCAGTCAGTAGGTAAGTTCGTGCCACGAGTAGGGCGCCATTATAACACAGGGTTTGTTACCAGTCCAAACACGTCGTTAGAAAAAACAGTTCGTTTAATAAAATAACACAAGTATACAACAGTATGGATAACCAAAGGTGACTTAATCAGAATTTTACAATAAACACTCAACACGGAGCACCGCGGAGGAAAAATTAAATCTAGCGTCCGAATCACACGGCGGTCGGGTGGCTCTCTTGCGCGTCACGGGCTGCGCCGCTGCGCGGGACCGGCGGCGGGGTGAGGGTCGCGGGTGTCGCGGGCGCGGGGATGCGGCCGCGTTCCGTTAGCCGCGCGGCGCGAAACGTATGGCTTTCAAAAACCCCGCGCTACAGATGTTTGTTTTTCTTTTTGGTTTCGCTGGCAGTTTCGATCTCAAGTATCAAGCTTCATAAATATATATTTTCTAGAACTTGTGTTAGCTCCAAACTTAAAATAAAATATATACTTTTAACCATACAGGGTTTATAAAATTTTATTAAATCTGGCTTTGGTGCAATGGAAGGCTCGGCTGTTACTAGAAATGGTTTTCACAGAGCTCTTTATGTGTAAAACCGGCTGAAATAAATAGCTTATTTTTTTATGAACTGAATGTAGATGTAAAAATTTTAAAAGTTGTAGTTGACAAGCTCATTATGTTTAATTTAATTTATTACACAAGCTGGACTTTGTCGTATATTTATATTACGTGCTGTTATTATAATTTTCAAAATTTAAATAAATGTGGGAGTCTGTGTCTGTTTGTTTGGGAAAATGGCAAAAAAGGAACAACACCTAGAGGGATTTGGTAGAATTTAATCCTGAGCTAAGCTCCAGTTATGAATACAAACGTTATTTCTGAAGTTTTTATAGCAATTTATATAAGAGGCGTAGGTTTCTTCTACCCACCACTATGCCAACTAGGTATTAGTAGTAGTCTTATTCAATAAATTTTAACTACTAGAAAATTTTAAGATTGGATCCAACAATATACCAGTGAAAGGCTGACTGTGGTCATATATAAATAGAATGATATAGACAAAATATTCAAGAGACTTAAAACTGCAACAATTATGTGCAACCGGTAAATTAAGGCACTAAACTTTATTTATAACGTTTCCAAGAGAGGAAATCAAGAACATGTCAAGGATAACGTAAATAAAATTTCAGGAACTACTAACTTGATTCTGAAAACTGTTTCCGGAACTAAACGTTCATGAAAGAAATAAACGGTCAGTATACACATAGTACTAAATGCAGTAGTAAAAGTGAAAGCATTTCCATTTATTTTCAAAATTCAATATGACTATCGCTGAAGCCCTTTTTAACAAGTTACTAGTTAGTTACTCATACGTACTTCATCATTTTGACAAATACATGTAAAAATAGCTCTGAAAAGCTCAAAAAATACCTACTTAATTTCATTGTAATGAGAGTTTCAGTAATTCCCTTGGGACCTGTATACAAACCATGAAAAACATAAGTACCTACAAACCTGGTCTCACTGATACAAAATAATTTAATTTTAAACGTGATCCGACACGCACTCGACCATCACACCGCAATTTAACAAACTTTTCAATATTAAACATATTTCTGGGAAACCCTTCGCTTGCACACGTGGGCGATATTCAAAGCCTATCATTCCAACATGAATGAAAATAATATTGTCATTATTACATAGTTACTTTGAATATTTCGCAGAAATTTTAACAAAAATGTACGTAGGTGACATGAAAGTCGTGAATTTTCTAAACGATCAAAACCTCGTTTTCGTAGAAATATGATGAGTTTGCTTTGAGTGAATTTATGCGTGAATTTGTTCAATGGCTTGAAACATTTTACATTTTATAATAGCTAAAGTGATTTGGCAGTAAGCAATAAGGTGAATGCGTTCTTTTAAATGCATGAATCATTGAGATATCGTACGATTATATTATTAGACCAAACCATAGATCAATCTTCGAAATAACAATTAAATACCTGCTTAAAGTTGCAAATATCGAAATGAGAGCACATTTCTAGTACTCTAGAGAATACATTTTATAATATTGAAGATATCACGTAAAGAAAAATTTTAAAAACTCGCCTGTATTTTCTCGTAATAACCTGTAGCGTGACTTAATGAATATTTGATGAGTACGGTCATTCATGTCTATATTGGGGACTCTACGTGGGACCCCGTTATAGACCCGGTAATTACCGGGCCCTGAGGGTCAATCGAGAATATTTCTGGACCATGAATGGCATATTTGGGGACATACCTATCTAAAATTACAGATGTCAAATGCCAAAACGTATAATCCAATTACATTGGCGTTGGATATAACTGTGAAAATAATATAAATGCCATTAATATTAAAATGCAAATTTTATATGAAGGAAGGTTCTTAAGGTATTTTTAATAGTAAACTATTTAGACTCAAAGTGAAATTAAATTCTCCTGAAGAAAAATGAATGTAACTAAGAATCTATGAAAAACTGAAGCGAGGAAAGTGTCTATTATCGTTTAAACCTAAATAATTAAAAGTTGAGAAATTGGAACACAGAAATGTTATTGTACTCGAAAATAGCAACCATAATTCACTTCTATTACATTTTTTAAAAACCCTTGATAAACTTTTCGCAATCTGGCAAAAAATAAAATGATAAAGAGTTCAAAGTAAAAGTTATAGACGAGTTTCCCAGTGAGGTTATTTTAGAAAAAATCACGAAGCCAGCGACTTTCCAAAGTACTAATTAAAATGAAGTTACATTTCTCTCGGTCTTAAAGACTTTCATAGTTTTAGTTCCTTTTTGCAAGCTTGAAGTTTTGAGCACCTCTGTGATTTGTGGAGTTTTAGAAAGTGTAAAGGCTGCTTGTGAAAAGTTTTCTCTAAATTATACCTTAGAGGCATTGAATTTAGTTGTAAAAGCGCAATTTTAAAGCCGGCACTTATATCTTTAAAAATTGATGTCCCTAAAAATATTCACATCGCATAGCATAAAACCCTGTATTTGGTTTGTTTATCTCGAGGCATGGCCAAAATAAACCTCTCTAGTTCGTATGATAATCATTTATCTATGTGCCTGTATGTACTACGTATACCTGTATATCTGTTGTTACTTATAGATACAGTAAATCTAATCTAAGTTGATAGCAACTAGACTTAAATTGCACGCCTCCCAGGGGCACGCCGCGACTGTCACACAGCTCACAGCTGCAGATGGAGATGAACTAACTGTATGGGGTACTTCTATATAATTAGCTTTAGAGGGAATAGGTAGGGTAAATAAGACTAAGGTTTAGAGCTGTTTTTTTGAGTTTGAGATAGCCAAAAGTGGTGGAGTTTAGTGCATTTTTCATTAGGTTTACTCTAGTAAATAAACAGAGATATCAAGCATTAGAATATGGGTGCTAATTAAACAGGCTTCTTTTTAATAACATTATTCGCCCCCAAAAATGTATGTTGCCTTCTAAATTACTAAGTCAGCCACAATTAATAAAGCGTCGAGCATCTAAATAATACTATCTTAGCCACGAGTTATCTTCCACTCTAAATACAACTCAGCATGATGGTTATTTTTTTGCATCTAAATTTGTAGCATGCATTCTAACAGTAAATTTCTTAAATACTATTAAGTGACATCATAAAAATATTTAGTTTAAAATATAACACATCCCATATTAATTGACCCAGCATGGAAGTAAGCATGCAACATGCAGCAAGCATGGCTTCTGTCACGGCTCCGGCGCTGCGGGGCTCCGGCGGTCCCATGCGAGCTTATCGTCGCAGATGGTTTTCACGCTCACTAACACACAAAAAACCTGCGCCTCAGCTCGCAGGCCGCCTCGCCCCTCCGCGCCTACGCGGATTTGAATTGCACTCTAGGGGTAGGGCAGACAAGACTACGTGGAGTCGGTTTTGCAGCGATTCGTTTTTGTCACTAACTTCAATTTTTAATACATTGTTTTTTAATTGAAGGTTATAAATGGAAATATGCTACATAAAATGAATCCAAATTAAATTCTACCATCAAAAAAAAAACGAGCCAAGAACAACGTTGATCTCGTTTTTCTTGGCTCGTTTTTGGAAAAATGGGGCTGAGTTAGTAAATTAGATGACAATGTATAAATAAGAAGGAAAAGTTACAATAATTGATGATCTTTTATTGATGCTTTCTAGTAGATGGCGTTGTAAAAAAGACGAATTAGTTTATTAGAGGCTATGTCATTTCCCCGTTGCTTAGTTATAAAATTAGAAGTTTAATCATGTGTCCAATAAATAATTTTGTGGCTACACTTATTATTTCCCTTAGGGGATAATATATAAAAAATATTTAAAAGATAAGTAAAAGTAATGTGTTCAATTTAATAATGGAAATAAGGAAATTCGGGAAAATAATGTCTTTTTAAGATTCTAACATTTGTATGAAAAACCTTAAATTGGTTAATCCTTGTATTTTGACATTCAGGTGACAAATAAACATAACGAATTTAAATTATTGGAATGTTGGAGGACATAAGGTAGTTTTAACTAAGATTGAAATTAAAAATACCATAACATGACTTTAAAGACGTACAATTTTATCAACCTAGACTGAAAATTTCAGCTATTTGAATTCCTTAATCCCAAAAGGCGTACTTCACATATTCCTTTTGAAACTGCACACCAGATTGTCTATGACGTGAATGTCCATTAATATATCTATCGATATCCGCATTTTTGGCGCCAAGGATGTCAATTTTTCTCAGTAAATACAAAACGGATCAAAATACAACTTGGTTACCTGAAAGTTCATGATATAAACCTTATTTTGTTAGTTGTAGAAACATGATTAGGTAACTTTTATAACAGAGAAAAATATATCAAACATACCTCTTTTTAAAAAGAGATTCACATATTATGGGCAAACGGGACCGATTTAAGCCTCTTAACTTTTTTAGTAGTTGAGTATATACATACTCTTTAAAATTGTAGTAGGAATTTTTATTAAATTATCATTTCTAAATATTAAAATTACAAAACCATTTTGTCGCTTACGACTTTTAGTTATAAGCTAGCGCGCGTATTGTTATCCTCGCCCCGCTCAGACGCTCCGACCCCGTTTTGGCGCCTTAGATGCGCGTGCCGGTTATGGAATTATTGTTGACCAATTCCTCGCCTTAATGGTTATATCGATATATGGGATGTCGAGGATAGAGAAATGCGTGTTCCAACTAATATCCTTTGTGGGCCAAACAATAGTGGAATGAATGTGTGTTCAACAGAAATTGGTTTAAGGCTTTGTCTTGAATATTATTGAAGTATCCTGTGAATGGTAATTTTCTACACAATTTGGCATCAAATTAAAACTTATTTAATTTTAGACAGGAAAAAAGTTTTTGTTTTTCTTACAACCTAGGTACGTAGGTAGTTAGGTACATGATTAGTGACAACATTAAAAGGACCGTCTTTCAAATTAAGGTCGAAGTTTCTTGTTGTTAATAGGAGTCTTTTAGTCTTGAAAAGTTTCAGGATAATATGGTAACTAATTAGGTAGGTAACAATACTTTATGGGTTTTTCCATACCTCTTTTTAGTAAAACTTTTTCCTCTTGATAAACTCAAACATAATGTCCAACAGGACCCCAAGTAAAATTTGGGAACAGGGCAGGAGAAAGAAAGAAGAATGTCCAACAGGACTATTGAAACCCAAGTTCACCAACAACATAACCGTCAGTTTTTTAAAATGGCTTTTCACTTTTTCCACTTTCAAGTTCTGAAAGTACACAGTTGTTAACGAAATACAAACGTTTTACATGAAAATGGGATTTAACCTTGCAGTCTCAATCATCAGTCAAGTTATTCTCACTCCAAGTATTCCACAAGACAGGAGGATCCACCAGGGTTGGTCCCTGAAGAATACAACGACGTCTTGATGAAGGGACCGACTTGAAGTGTCAGGGGAATGGATGACAGTAATGTGATTCCTTCTTGATTATTTGGGTTATTATTATTTAGGTTACGAGGTTCTTGGTTTTTGGGGGACGTTTTGTTGCTATATTAGAGTATCTTTATTTATTTTTATTGCAGTACTTACAATGTTTTCTTCTGGTCAGTAAATAATGGTCTTTGTTGTTTATGTAATAAATGACTTACCTATAACGTTTTACTTTGACCATTTATTTTTCGTGAAAGTAGAAACTAGTTAGCAGTGTAACCTTCTCTTGAGAATTTGAAAATTAAAGTTATACAAATGCATTCCTGAAAATAAAAGTGCATGTTACGAGTTTCACAAAATTCACAAAATTATAATTAAATTGCGTTGAAACCTGTAGAACGATGTAGATATCATATTTTTATACTTGTTTTGCTAAAGATATCTAAAACACTGCCTACATTCCTGAAAAACCAAAATCAAATGAATTCGGTATTCACGCGAACACGGTTCAATTAAAATATAATTAAGTAACGTCGAGCCAGCTGCGACCAAACACTACCTAACATTATTCAGAGTTCATTTAATTATTTAAATTTAACTAATTAAAAGGATTCTAAGAACGGTGTTAATTTTGAAACAATTAGACTTTGGCGACCAAGAATGTTATATGAATTTTAATTTCTTGTTAAGAAGTTAATTTTGTTTTTGTTATCTACAATATTTAAATGTTTGAAACTACAATATTTTAATTTATAATTTACGGGATGTTCTCCGTGTTTTCACTCACGATCCGAGAGAACGACTTCCCGCAACAGAGTATAAACATTTTGGTCTATTATACCTATACACTGACAGCCTTACTTATAAAAATCATCTAATCCACTTCTAAGCATCATTTTAACTAATTACTACTTAAAGCCTTAAGTAGTGATTGAATATTTGGGTTAATTAATTACGACATGCTGCTTAAGCCACGTTTATAAGTGAGCATTTTTGTTAAACAGCCCTTAAGTCCTGTTACTTATTATTTATTTCACGTTTATAAGCAAGGCTGTGACTGTTTACCAAACATATAAATCAGTTAAGTAGTTTCTGCATGAAAGTGCAACAGATAGAGAGAATTACATTCGCATTTTACACAGGTGCAATCGGGAACATTTAGTACTGAATAAAACTTAAAGTAAGTTTCCCCGCGATGTATCCATATTTGAATTCACAGTATTCGTGTTGAACCATAGTTACAACAATAACCAGACTCAGTAAGGTTGGATGTAATTAAACAAATCTAAAATCAAAGTTCACTAACCTCAATGTATACTCTACGGTACCCATGTGGTACTGTAAAATTAAGGTTATATTAACTTGGTGTATCATTGCGGTTATAACAATCAAAATATTACAAAACTACCACTGAAAATATCCCGTTTTGACCCTTTCACGGTCCAAGGGTTCAAATGTTTTGTTATTTTAATAGTTTTGTTTGGGTACCTATTTCATTTTATCCAATCGTGTAGGTATTACCAGTTGGTTATAAAATAATAATAATAATAGAGGCATCCCGTCGGAAATATTTCGTGTATCCTGGTACTGGTAAAAGCTGGTTTAAAAATAATACCCAGTGAATTCTATCAATCCTTTGACTCAAAGAAGACGTATTATTCTTTACTGAAAACGGCGTGGGTAGAAGCATAAACAAAGATATTTATAAACATTATTATTTCGGGAGAAATTAGCTAACACATGAATGCACAATTTCCAAGACAAGAATATTAAGAGGTGAATGAACTCGTTTTAATAAACAACTTTTGCCATACGACTTAGAAGCAGCCAATAAATAAATAAATAATAAACTTATCTGCTGAAAGTTTCTAACTTAAACTTGGAGGGAAGATAGTTTTATTTTTCTTTATGTCGTTAAGTTTTTCATAACTAGCCCGTTCACCTCTAAATTTTTCTTCAAGATAAAATCACAAAAAATTAAAAGTATTGTTGTTTGTTTGTTTTAATAAACCTGAAAATATGTTCTAATTAAAGTAAAAAGCCAACTGGGATTATATCCATTAAAGTTGTGGTTTAAACTGGGTAGTTTAATTAAAACTGAACCTTTTATTTTTCGTTCTTACAAATAATAGTGGCTATTGTCTGACAAATGGCTTACATACTGAAGTTTTTGCAAATAAATAAGTTGAATTTTTAAATTCAAGACATAATTATTTATGTTAATATAGTTTTCCAGTGATCAAATTAATAGCCTTAAAGCCTCCGGCACACTACCAACTTTAATAAGGTAATATTTTAATCAGGCTCATAAATAAGTATGGATATTATGAATGGAACGGCGGACGTTACAACTATCAATTACATCCGAATCGATAACATCGACAAAAAATTTGAATTCACAATTACCTACCTCAAAGTAAACTGTCAACTGATTATCGGCCTACAGAGGTTAGTCTATAGAGTGTGGAGGCTCTTAAACTGAGAAGTACCTATCCACAGAACGTCAAATAACTTCTTCTTAACATTACCAGATAAGTCCAAATGGAGTCTAAAAGAAAAAGGTTACAAACGACGTTAGAGGTCACGAACTCCACAAATAGATACTTAATATTAGGAGCGGCCATTTCAAAGTAACTTGGCAACCGTCTATCCGAGATCCGAGATTATCGGCTGAGAAATAGTAATGGTGGCAAAAACTAGTAGGTGATTTAGGCTGATCACGCACTACTGATATGGCAAAACTGAATTGACTATTATTTATTTAGATATTTTTTTATTTCAATGAGTGCTTTTGCTTAAGTGAAATAAATGATTTCAGTTTGACTTCTAAAACTTATAATGGACTCTACACTTTCATTTACCAGTGGAACAATAAATTATGAGGATACCGCTATGGCACGCTTGGCTTTAATACTCTAATTCTTAACTAATATTGGCGAGTTAATTACTAACAACATGTTAAAGCTCGTATTAATAAATGAGTCGTAACTTCTCATACCAGAGAGGAGCCCGTGATTGTGTGTGATACGCCTTACTAAAGTTTTACTGAAATCCTTTCGTCCCTTGATTCTTTATCGTAATTGAGAGGCGTTAGATTCTATGAAACTTTCGTAATTGACATACATTTGGACTTGATTTCATGGCAATAATGGGCCTTCACTGTTATAAATTGGCATGTGAGAACTAAAAGTTATGTAACTACTCGAATTTTATGTTCTAGCGTTTTTTATATCAAATGCTTTCTTAAGGGAGTCAATAATAAACATTCACAAATTAATCACGTACAATGTAGATAAAGAAATATGGCTAATAAGTGAAAAAAACAAATAGTTTTCTTTGTTTTCCTATAATTTTTCTCAAAATATCGACTCATTCATTAGTAATAACATTACTTGTACAGCTTAATATTTTCATTCCTAAAAACCTCAATAACAACAATAAATCAATGTTCAATACTGTTAGGTTGTCATACAAACAAATGTTAGTAAATTAGTCATCCTATCATTTATTGTGTTCAACATAATATTTCACTGTCATGTTAGCTATTTACAGTATTTTGTATATCATACGAAGATATAGAGGTAGGTACTAAATACCGTGGGTAGTCGCCATTTGTCTGACAATGCTAATGTCGCTTGCACCCTTTAGAATACTAAACTGATATGAAATATTCATGCCTATGACTTCCTAGTTTACTGCGGAAATTTTAACCTATCAGATTGCTGAAATACTTATGTAGTTACTTATCATATTAAGACATATTTTCTCCTTGGCGTGTGACAAGAAGCACTCGTTAGAGGCCAAATGTTTTAAACCACTGAAATGCCACTCAATATTCAAGACTGCTCACACATATATAAACACTTTTCTGTGACAGAAATACTTCCAGAACTTCTTGGTATCTAGACACACGGCAGTGTGTCCGCCAAGTTCGAGCAAAAAAGGCGACACACCGGCCGTGGGTTATATTACACGAACCATTTCGGGCCAAATTCGACCCCCCTGTAACTCAAAATCTATTTTATTTACGCATATCAAATTTCTAGTATCTGTTGAGACCCCCTCACTTATCTAAAATACAAAATTTCATTAATATACCTATTGTAGGTCTTGAGATATTGACGTCAGAAAATCGCTATTTTTACTATACACTGATTCACTGATTCACTTATTCACTGACTCACTCATCAAAAACCTAGACCACTTCCAATGGTCGTATTGACTTGAAATTTGGCATGGAGGTAGGTCTTTATGTCAAGGTAAAGGGAAAAATCTGAAAATGGCCAAGTGTGAGTCGGTTTCAAAATAATGAAGGTGTTTTATACCCGGTGTAAATTTATACCCCTAAGGAACTAAAACGAACTAAATTTATCTATATTTATATAATATATCTTCGAATGGTACAAAGGTTTGTATTTAGTCAAAGTAAAGTAAAAATCTGAAAACGGCCAAGTGTGAATCACTTTCGAAAATAACGAATGTGTAACTTTGATCCACGAACATAATATATGATAACATGTCATGTCAGTCAGTTGGTAAATCTAGTCATAGTTAATCTAGTTCATTTCTTTGTAAGAAACATAGTGCATATTAAAAATCTAAAAGATAGTATAAATGAGACATTTCTTTAACTAACTTCATCATAAGAAAAAATAAAATAAACAACCTTACAAAATAAATTAAATCCACCCAAAACAAAAATGTGAAAGACTGCCAAGTTCGATAATATGGAATGCTTCGCCTATAAAAGAAGTGAGATCTGAATAAGTACCAAGTTCCATACACATACCTCAGTTAAAAATAGTTACTTTTTAATGATGATTACTTGGCAAGTTTTAATAGAAAATTAAATACTTGATTCATTGCGTTTAGTAGGTTTATAACAAGGTGTATGAAAACTTGCCAAGTAACATCATTAAAAAGTAACTATTTTTAACTGAGGTATGTGTATGGAACTTGGTACTTATTCAGATCTCACTTCTTTTATAGGCGAAGCATTCCCATATTATCGAACTTGGCAGTCTTTCACATTTTTGTTTTGGGTGGGATACAAGTAAACCCCAACCGCCTTTTCGTGTAACCCTAGATACGATAACCTATGAAAAGTTACATAAACATAACATCTATCTATACATATAATAAATCTGTAAAAAAACTGTGTCTGTACATTGAATATATTAAAAAAATAATAATTGGGTGGGGTTTAGAAACAGTAATGGAGCACAAATCCAAAAAAAAAATTCTGTCTGTATGTCTGTATGTCTGTATGTCTGTATGTCTGTTTGTTTGTACACGCTAATCTTCGGAACTACTGAACCGATTTCAATGATTTTTTCTTTGTTGTGTCAGTATTAAGCCTGGTCAACATATAGGCTATAATTTATCTTCGAAACTTGAAGACCTGATGCAGAACACCAACAGACCAACAAAACTATAAGAGATACAAAAATGGTGCCATGGCAAAAATTGTTTCATATGATGAGCATTTTCAGCTGAGATAATAAATTTGAAGATCTGGAACACCTGATGTGGAACCCCAAGAGCCCAGCTTCTCTATACCATATACAGGTATGACGTTTTAGCAAAAGTTGTTCAATTTGATAAGCACTTTCTATTGACTTATACAAATTGAAGATCTAAAACACCTGATGTGGAACTCCAGGGGCCCAGCTAGACTATAGCATATAGAGGTATGACGTTTTAGCAAAAGTTGTTCAATCTGATAAGCACTCTCTGTTGACGTATAAACATCGAAGATCTGGAACACCTGATGTGGAACTTCAAGAGCAATACTACACTTGAAATGTATAGAAATGAATGATATGAAATAGGTATGGTGAATCAAAAAAAGTAATTAGTCTGTCTTTTAGATAACCCTAAAATAATGGACACGTATTTTGTCATTTCTCTCTCACACAAACAAGACAATAACGAAGATATAACACGCTTGAATTTTGTGTTAAGTCACTCCTTAGTACAAATTTTACATACCTAGACGTGGCGTCACGAGCCCCCACTCTCCGAATTTGTTGCATTATATATATATCATTATTATTTTGTATGTCTCTTCCAGACCTCGGGACTACACATTTCCGAATTTTCGGGAGGCAAACGTGACGCCGAAGCCAACATGCTGAAGCCCTTTCGAGACAACTTTAATGAAATGGTGACACAAAACCGACGATTATCCCTTTATACACTATAGAAATGAACCCAAGGACAATCCCCGGTGGACGTCGTTAAAAAAAAAAGTCAATCCTCGGTTCTGTGCTATACCATTGCTAACTGTGGATGAATACTACTGGGGCTATTGTGATGGGATGCTAATGGACTAGGAATGGGGAAACTACGGGAACTATGGCACCTGCCGATGACAATGTATTAGATACATGTAAAAGTGGCAGGTGGAGACTAGGAGGGCAACAGGGACATGAGCGGCTGAAGTGTGAGGATAACTCGGCGGATTTCAAACGCAGATTACGCGCTCCCTGTGGGTCACTTACCACGAGGCACCTATCCTCCGAGCAGGGCTACTAACCCTGCTCTAGCGATTCCACTCTGGACGGTCAAGCCAAGCCAGAGGCGTGAGACCTACCCCCGTCATGGTTCACTCCGACCGGCCAGAGATGGGGGACAGTATACTCTCCCTGGAGAATTCAGTATATATTCCTCGCGGGGTCGCTACTCCCCGTCATCAGCCTCAAATGCCCTGCGGTGCTTATATCTCATTATTATTGTCGTTATTATCTCAAGTGCCTTTGTCCCAATTATGTTAGGGTCGACTTCCAGTCACGATGCAACTGAGTACCAGTGTTTTACAAGGAGCGACTGCCTATCTGACCTCCACAAACCGGTTAACCGCTCAACCCTACGCCCCTTGGTAAAACTGGTCAGATTTACTGGCTTCTGACTACCCATAATGACTGCCAAGAATGTTCAATGACAGCCGGAACCTACAGTTTAACATCCCCTCCAAATAACGGTCATTGGTATCCAAAATGTGTAGATAACGTTGTGGGTTGCATTGTTACATCTATTTTAGTTTATAATGCCTGTGTTCACTATTTACAATGTAACTGTTTGTTGTCTCTTCCCAATAAAATAAAATATCTCAGTAAAAAAAAAAAATATATACATACATAGAAAGTACATACGAACTTAGAAAAGTTGCATTGGCAGGTACTTGCCAGACCTGGAATCAAAGACGCACGCTCATACTTGAGAGATTGGTTCTCTACCCACTAAACCATCACAACTTCCACTAAGTCATCACGACTTTGTCGTCTCAGTAACATTTAATGTTTTTTTACGTAATAATACGTGTAATATTTTTGCCACACACAACATAAATGCGGACTAATTAGAATCACTACTTTTATCCCTATGGTCACGCCTATTGCGCTTCAGTTCTCAGCGTTTTGTTTAGTCTGCTGTGCTTTTGCCGTTGAAGTACAAAAATTAAATATATGGAACGTTTCTAATGGCTATGCGTATTCCGTTGTTTACAAGTCACTGGCCCTTAAAATTCAATATCAGACGATTCAGATCTTTGATTTTGCTAACCCCGTCGCTGGCATAAGGGACAGGATCCGCGTACGAAGTCGCGGGCAGAAGCTAGTATTATTCATAAAATACATACCAAACATTTTGGACAACAAAAACACATAATATTACAGTTCCATTTTGATAGAACGTGTCCATTATTTACTTTGAAAAACGTAGTCATGACCCCAAATCAAAACGACAGTACATATAGTAAACAAGCATTAAAAAACAAGTAATCGGAATAAGTGCTTTATTTCACATCGTCAATCACAGCGCTCGTTCCTCATAGTCGGAGCACACCCAGCGATCGATCAGACACAAATATTGATAAAAACCGTGTGTGCCTTTACCAGCACTTGTCTTATGTGGGAGTACAGAAGACTCACTAGTTTTGGTGTGAGTATTCTTTACTCTAGAAAAGTCTCTTGTTGGTATTTGTGAAGCTGCGAATTGTGATGATGAGTCTAAAGATTATAATATCTCTTACCTAACTCCCGTTATTAGGAACTATAATAACTGAAAAATAAATGGACTTAGAAGTCTGAAATTGCCAATCCGCATCTAGCAAGTGAGGTGCTTAGCGCTGATTCCTTCTCTGTAAAAGAAGAGGCCACAGACCTGTAATAAATATGGTGATCTTACCTAGTGAGACTATATAAAAGTCAAACCATTACAGACCTCTCTTTGGTCATGGTCTGCTTAATTTTCTGTATATAAACTTGCATAGTGTCATTGTACCCAGTTATGTGACAGTCGACCGAACATTTTGTTTAGCTTCAGTTTGGAGTTTGTTGATTCTATCCATTGGTTTGTATCGATCTGTTCCAATAGGTGCTGCTTAACTATTCTTCAAACTTAATCGACGTAAATCCCATTTGAGTTTTGCCTATATGTAAAACACTAGCGTACAGTAGTGTCTGGTAGGAATTATTTCACGCACCCGGATAAAAAGTAGTCTATAGCGAATAATATTTCAAATTCATCCAAAAGTTCCAGAGATGATCGCGTTCATATAAGATAATACAAAATTCTTTAGTTTTATAATATTAGTTTAACATTTCTGGAAATGCCACTACATGGATATGAAAATAAAATCTTCAAACGGTTCCCAATCGTCATGAAGTTTATACGAAGATTTGTATACTTTAAGTTGTTCAAACCTTTGCATTGAACGTCTTCCTCTATCAAGTTGCGGTTCTCAAAGTTTGAAGTTCATACGAGGTCAACACTTTAGTGTGGGACTCCATTATAGTGCTTTTGAAATATTTCAACGTTATTGAATTTGACTTTTATATACAGGATTTAGTAGGTGTTGGTATGTGTGTGAGAATAGAATACAATTATTATATAATTTGCATAATATAGGTACAAAAATGACAGATCGCTAGGAGATGAATTAGCCATGGGTTGCCGTTAACCGATAAGGAGGACTATATAAAAGTAGATATATTTGAATCCTTGTACATATATTCTACCTCGAGTGTTGTTTAAATAATGCATTTATATGTAAGTATAGGGTATCCAAGCTATTTGAGTATTAGCATTTTTATAATAGCGTAAGTTTAATGATAAAAAATATTCAACGAAGAAAAGAGACTCACCTCAAATGATCCAAACTTAACTCTATGGACTAAATCTACAAAAGTATACCTCACTTTTTCAATCGGTTAACCGACTTAAGATACATTATTTAGTAGCAATTCCTCAGTGTTATCGACGAGCACTAGAGTGGTGGCCTGGCCTTCAGTCCACCATGGTATACGAGTAGTATTAACTTGTAGCATTCAATTGTTTTTTTAAATAATAATATGCTTTATTAAAAATAGGCCTTCGTTCTTATGAAAAGTCAGACTCAAGCTGTATGGTTCTAAAGAGTGAATCACATGGAATAAAATCTGGAAACAACTTCAACATAATATTCTCCATAAAGACTTGGTTATGATCATAATAATCAAAATATATAAGTAAATTTTTATGCTACCAAAAGTTTAGTGGTATACTACTCGACAAATGTCCTAATAAAGTGCTGATGTTCAGCCTACTTTGAATAAATGACTTTTGATTTTGATTTTTTGATTTTAATAGAACAGTGCACGAGTGTCTATGCAGAAACGATTTTTAGATGGCTTAGCTTATGCGGAGGTGCATATGTATAGGTCACATGCGGTTACTTGTGTTCTGAATTTAGTTGTAAACCGCCATTGAGTTATTAGAGAACATATATCCCGAAATTACTATAAACATAAGGTACTAGGTTTGATTCTTAGATTGAGAACTATCACTAAGGGTCATTGGACTGGGCCCTCCGCCATAGCAACCTAAACAATGTGATTTACAACTCATCCCTATTAAGTATGCAGGTATACCTACAAAATACGAGTATCATCAAGACATTTTCCATTGTATGGCTGACCTTGAACTTCCACGGTAGAACCATATTCTTTAAGCGTGGGTAGTACCTATGTATCTTCATTATATAATGTATACAAACGTATCTACCAGCTTTTGTTTTAAAGAGCAAATAAAGTTTTGTAAGAACCAAAGTAACGAGTGTTTATGGAGTTATAAATACAATTAATTTAATTTTATAAAGCTTAGAGTGGGGGTTGTCTTTTTATAGAATAAGGGTATTATTATTATAAAAGTAGCTCTATTTGTATGGCAAAAAATACGGGACACTTTTCAATGTTTGGGCACACAGACAGTCTAGCCAGAGCGGGATGATGTTTCTCCGGGACGCGCGGGTGGAAACGCGGTAATAGGGAATAATTGATAGGTGCAGATAAATTAAGAATTTACTCGTTTGATTATAAGGCATGCTTTAAAATTAAGTTATTAGATATGTGGATATTTCTCTGTCTTTGAAATAAATAACCCTAAGTTACAATATGTCAAATAAATATTTTATTGTCTTTCGTATATTATATTGCTACATTATCTCTATTTTATATTTGGAAACCCATTCCGGCTGAAATGTACTGAAAAAAGTACTGTAACATTGAGATGCAAACGGGAAGCTTTTTCCGCGAAACCGTGTTTGGAAACCATTTCCAATTGTCTGTTATTTGTCAAACAATACGTGAACGTTCATAAAGCATTTCTAAAAATAAAATGTAAAATAAGGTACAAATAGAGACCGAATTTGAAATGTACGAAATGTTTGTTACATTTTAAACATTATTATTCTTCTCGTTTTTTCAGATTACCTGAGTGCGGAAAACATTCATGTAAGTACCTACTTAAGTGGATTATGTAGCAAGTAAGCCTACCTGGAAAGTACACAGATATAGCCTAATAGCGATTTCATACTGGTAGCTTTTTGTAGTGACGCAATCCGAGCGGCCAAAATCTGTCACGGGTTTTATTGGTCATATTTTGATTTGGCAATTGTCAATTGTTTACTATTGACGACCGAATGAATAATGCCTGTATAAGCCGAAGAATGACACTCGTAAACACGCGAGTCAAACCACTGGTAAGAACTAGTATAGTTACCTATAAAATTAAAGTGCTCACTTTAACTTATTGGAACAGCCCACCCAATATTATACTAAAAATAAACATAAAAACTTACGGAACATAGTCGAAGTCAGGGATGCGCAACATTGTGTTCTTATAACACATAATACGTATTTATGAACAAGATCCACCGAGGAAGGAAAGAAAGCGGAGATGCCATAAGGAAGGTGGGTTCGGCGCAATCTTGTAGGTCAAAGTAACTTGTGGCAGACGTGATCAGTAACCTAACTAACCTGCCCAAATAACGAGACGTTCGGGGTCCTTGTCAAATCAAAATCAATTTGTCAAAAATTGATCTTGGTTGATTTGTGATTTTATTTAGAAAATAATAGGCGGGTTTCATAGAAGACGTATAAGAGTGGAGCTAGTAACGTTCGTCGACCGAGCACCCGCATGTTGGCTCGCTACTTTTTTAGGAGATTTTGCGTTATGACATCTCCGCTAGTTATGTATTTCTCCATGACAAGCTCGCTCTACCCGGCTTGGACAATAATCTGTCAAGTTATTGAGGCGTACCTTATGTTACACATCCCTGGAACCGAGAGGAAAATATAAAATACTGTATGAATTTTGTTAACGTGTTCTTAAGAGGGATTTTGTGAAGTAATGTGGGTATAAATAGAAGTTGTTTTGTGTTTATGTAGGTAATTTTCTAATAAGTTAGTGAGGAAAATACCTTTCCTTCGCGTTATTTTGGTTTGGTTATTTCTGAATTATTTCTACTGGTATTTTAATAAATGAAATAGTATACTACTGCGACAAGAGGATGATGATTGAAACCGACTCCAACATAGTTGGAAAAAGGCTCGGAGGATGATGAGAATGTTGGTTAAGAGGATGACGATGATGGCAATAACGGTAGAAAGAAGCTGTTCACGATTATCAATTATTAAAAAATAATCAGACGTTGATATGCATAGCTTGACGAGTCTGTAGATAGCTAACTAACTAGCTGCACAGTGGACAAAAAGTATTAAGCATACCAAAATGCACTATTTATCAAACCTACCAGGATATAAAATTACAAGATAAGAGTCTTATTTTTGTACCTTATATTAATAAGACCACATTTCTATAACCTTCAGGTATCGTTATAAAATTGCTCAGAAGTAACATCTCTATAATATCGCGATTGACACTTAAAGTTCGCCATACACCGCGCTATCAATCGACCTTTTACAGGCTTATGTCATGACACCGATCTATTTTATGTTCCTGCAGTAAATTGGACGGTGAATGGCACACTTTATTGTTTTTAATCATCATTAGAGTGGCTTGAATTAAAAATTATTAGAGGATTATGGACACCTGTAATGTAACCGGCTGTTTAATTTAGTGACAGGTGTTTCATAGATTTTTATCTGAAAAGGTCATCGTATAGGTATTCCAAGTTAATGGGACATTATGGTTTTATGTATTTCCAAATTATGTTCGTAAGTGTAAATGCACATTGACAATGAGCACACAAGTACCTGGCTTATATATGTAATCCACTTTTAGTAAAATAAAACATCTACCTAGAACATTATCAAAGAAACATTTTTGACTAAGATAATCTTTACGAAGGACACACAAGCAATTTAGTTAACATCAAAAGGTGCTTGGTATTGCAAATTATTCCATTAAAAACATGCTCAGAATACAAAACACTGAGAACAGAGCCAGCATAACAACATCGATAATAATTCTAAAACATCGACATCAATTAAATTATTCAAACAAAACTCGATCGGAATATATCGATTGCCGAGTGGACATCGCACATTAATATTTCAGTGGATGTTTGATAAGTGAAATACAAGACTTATTGACGCGGAGTAAGCGATTCTATTCCAAAAACAATATTTTTTTATTCGAGGGCATGCATTTTACCTGATTGTTAAACCTTGTCCCAACTTGTTGCTTGCTTCACTTGTCTTATATAAAGGATACAATTCTTGGTGAACCTAGTAAATAGGCAAATAAGACTGATTTCTTTCACTAGCAATAATATTATTAGAATGTATTTGTTGTTTCCTGCAGCTTCATCTGAGCTATGAGAAAACTACTTCATGTACCCAGAAAAAAAAATACCTAGCTGGATGCTAAGTTTATTTTCAGATATTTACATAAGCGACGTAATCTTAATCGTTTAACATTAATACACCATTTACAAACAAACATTTTTAGTTCTAAATACCTACTCAACAAAATTATTCTTGATTCAATAAGTAAATATACTAAAAATAATTTCAAAATAGAGAAATAACGCCAACACCACAAAGCTGACATTTAACAAGCTTTGTGCTGGATAAATACCATCGGCATTTATGTGTTAACAAACATGTAGAGGTTGGCTGTAAAGGCTCTTTCACACGGCACGTATCGCTGCGATTCGCGCTTTGATGTATCACTATTTGTCAAGACGCGTTCCTTTATCAGTTATCTGGAAGTAGAATTTAACAACTTAGATCAAATATAGAAGTGTGTTTTAGTGAAATATGTGGGCTTGTTATGTAGGAAGTTAGCCTATGTGGTTGTTTAATTAATAAAAAATTCAACACAAAACAAACGAACAAAAAAGGCTAATTTCATACGCAATTATTTATTTATTTATTTATTTATTTGAGGTTAACCAACAACTGTTTACACCTTAACATTAACAGCACAAGATGTATGTTATCCTACACTTGTGTAACAATTAATTATAGGTTAACACCGCTTGTACAAATATTGTGGTAAATATAATATGTACAATATTAAAAACTGATTACATGATAATTACAATGGATTAAAAAAAAAAATACAATAATAATAATTAGAATTACAAGTTACAAAAGATACATCAATAAATTAACTGGTATATTAAATTAATTAGAAATTACATACTTCTAATTTAAAATCACTTATCATTAAATAACATTAAATAACAAACAAACCAGGTTAATAACATTAAAAACAAAACAATCATTATTTAAGACCAAGTACAACTTTACAAATTGTATGAATACTGTCATGGTGTATGTCTATCAGATCACTAAAGCTGTTGAGAACCCTACACATCCTGGGGACTGGGGAGTTTGATCCAAGCACGGACCTTCGAAATGGTGGACAGAGTGGCGTTATGATATTCCTAGGGTATCTAGAAGGAGCCCGAAATCTAATAAGATTTAATAAATTGGGACAATCAATTTGGTTTCGCAACAGTTTAAGTAAAAATAAGGCATCTGCGATATCTCTGCGTGTGGATAAAGGTTGCATTCTAAAATGATCCAAGCGAGAACTGTACGAGGGCAGAGACTTGTGTTTCCCTTCGCGATAAGCCAGATGCCAAACGAAACGCTTTTGTACACGTTCTAAACGCAGAATATGTGTGGCAAAGTGGGGCCTCCATACAACACTACAATATTTCAAGATACTCCGTACGAGACTGTTGTACAATGTTATCTTGGTGCTACTTTTACGAAAACACTTTGTAATTCGAATTATAAAACCTACCATTTTGGACGCTTTCTTAATAATATGTTCCATGTGGGGTATAAAGCTTACTTTCCTATCGAAGAGTACACCTAAGTCTCTTATGATTTCAGCTTGCTGTACTTTTTGTTGGTTAATGGAGTACTCCGAATTATCACTTATAATACCACAAGAGCTTCAAAATTATCGGGTATTTTCCGATAGGTTCGTTGCAAACAAATGAAGGAGTCAAGTTTTTCAGGTTAAAAAATAACGAGCGCGAGCGATTTTTCCTGAAAACTTGACGACTTTATTTGTTTGCAGGGAACCTTGAGGGAAATGCCAGATAATTTTGAAGCTCGTGTGGTATTCGGGGGATTATTTTTCCGTCCCAAATGTCGGCCACAACCTGTCAGTTTGACGTAGCAACGACCAGAGAAAATATTCAAAAAAAAATATCAGTATAATACCATGTAGGTTGTACCACGTGACGTCGAATGGTGCAATTCTATTGGTCGATATTTGGGTCGGAAAAATAATCATCATAATTACAGCGCTTTTACACTAGTGGATTTTTCCCCTCGGTATCTCCAAGCAACAACGCTCGTTTCGAATGGGTGTTACATGTTTGTAAAAGCTATAAAAAACAATTGAAAAAACATCGATTCAAAAGATTTCCTTTGATACGCGACAAATAAATATATTTTCCGCTCAGAATATGTCCCGCGTATACGCTCAGTATCACCACGCGCGACGAAACTCCACCAGTATGAGAGCGCTGCTAAAACTTCAAGCAGCCATCTTGATCGCAAAGTTCAATACTACAGAAACGTGTTCAATACAGTTCACAACATAACCGCGAGAGCAAACAGCAGTAACTGCTCAACTGTCGGAGCACTTACTGCAAATAACTGTGTGTTACGTGACTGCGAAAATGTGATATTTATGCACTTCACATGCTACTGCAGCTGTCTCTTGACTCGTTGTTTTGGTGGCTTCTTAAGACAGCTGTGGCTTGCATAAAAATTATTGGCGATTTTCCGACTGCGCCAAGTAAAGGAGAGTTATGTGTTTTTAAGATAAGGTATGCATGTAGATTTGTGTCTTTGTGGTTTTATTGTCTGAAAATTTATATTATAAATAACACGTGACTGGTCATCATCAAATCAAAAAAAATTAAAACTGTATTCCTAATTCTTCGACGAAGTTTACGTTAAGTTTGATGTGTTTTTTGTCGCGCTGTTTGACTCTATTCGTGTGAAAGGGCTTTACATACTTTTGATGTTATAGGTTGATATAATTTTATGCGTCGGCGACGAACCTTTTTACAAGTCAATTAACTTATAGTTTAGAGGTCAATTCGGTGAGATTGCTCAATTTCGTAATGTCTTCAAGTAAATTGGGTTTTTAATGATATTAAATTGTAATATTCATACTTCGTAATATTGGAGCTCCAACTGTAAGTCAGGGCTTTCAATAATTTTGAAATTATTTCGAGCCTGGTTCATTATTTCTCTATTTAATAAATCTTTAGTTATGAATATAATTTTGGCGATCAAACCTAGTCATTGTTTGATAGTATTAATGTAGTACTTACCTATATAGAATACTAAATGTATGTACTAGCTGTTCCCCACGGCTTCACCCACGTCCAGATGGAACTACCTTCCGCACCCGGAAAAAAGTGGCCATTGTCCTTTTTCTAGGTTCTATATTATCTGAGCAAATATTTCGGTTTTAATCAATTTACTAGTTATGCTGTGACGGCCATACAGAGTTACTATCGCGTGTATAACATAAGTAAAGTTAAACAAAATAGTTAAGTCATATACTAACCCTTATTCTAAAATTAAAGTCCCTATTTTGAGACTGTTACAAATTGGACTTCGCTGTCAGGTTTTCCTGTTTAATTTTATCTCCATAGTACTAGGAAACTAAATTACATTTCCGAGAATAAACCCAACATACAAGCTATATGAAACGTGTATGCAATTACTTTTCAGAATATGAAAAATAGTTCAAAAGATAATATTTTGGTCTAGTGAACGAAATAATTAAGTTTTGCGAACCAAAAATATGTTTTGAGTTGATTGTAGGTATTGCAATTATTTTGATGTCAGTTTTTTTGTAGGTAAAGCAAGTTACGGTGATAATTTTGTTTTTTCTTTATTAAATCTACATATAGCTTTTTATGACCTTAGATTTTGACATTAAGTAGATGGGCATTGGGGAATAGTTCTGATTGATAAAAATTTATCCCCCATAGTTTTACCTTCGTTATGAAGGGTCCTACGTTAGTAAAGCCATATTTATTTACAAGAGGATGAGCACAGAAGGCTTTTCCTTCTTCCAGTCCAATCACAGCATAAGACTTATGACAAAACATTAATCCTGCCTTCCTTGCTTATAACAAACAAACCAACTTATTGTTCATTAATAATATAAGTTACAATTAACTCTTGTCCTTACATCGTTAAATTGAGTACCTAGTAAGTCACCAACATTAAGGCTAAGTCTAGGCTCATAGTTAGAACTGTCTACGATGTTGCTACGCCGTAGCTGCTACGTCGGCTACGCCATAAATAATGCTACGTCGCTAGGCGGTCGTAGCCACCTAACTTTTGTAGGCTAGTCATCTTATATGACCGATGATGTAGAATGTAGATCATTATTCATTATAATAATTCGATCGATCGATCATAAGGTTAAGCAACGCTTGACGCGGTGAGTCCGTGGATGGATGACCATCTTGTCACGCGAAGTTTTTTTTTCTGTAATTTAGAAGCCTTGTTTAATTGGTGGGTCCAAACCGTTATTTAAGTATCTTTCTTTATTCTCTCAAACTCAAAAATATTCCATGACAAAAATATGGTAATATCAAACAGACAATTTCAATAATTTGTTTGTAATTTAAATAAAGGCTGTATTATAAATAGACTCACGATCCCAGCTGTAGCCTCGAGGTGTAAATAGAGACGAGATAATAATATTTTATGATCTTAATAGCCGTCCGCGGGGCCATTTAATTTGTTTTATGAAACCGACTTTTACATTTAGTATTTGAGAATTAGATTAAACCAGGATGGTATAACTATGTAGTTATTAAAAATATTTCACACAGGATTCCATTTTTGGAAGCCAAGGCTTTAATTAATACTTGTGGTTTCACACTAGCCAATTTTCTGCAGGTTTTGTTTGCACTGATGTTGTCGCGGATATACAGGAGAGTCAGCACAGAATTGACGACTGCTGGTTCAAAGGGCAGACCTTTCCGCTCAGATTGTGTCACGCGTTCATTCTGCTAGTCTGAATGCGCTGTTAGACTAAATAGACAGTTTCGTTAAAATATAAAATGGTACCTAAAAGTCGGAATATTTCAAACCCAATTTTTTGGACGGCTGGAAACACACTAAATAAAAAGACGATAGAAGATTGATGAGGCGAAATAAAATATTACGACAGGCATATGTTTATTGTTTAGGTGACAGGTTCCCATCAGCTAGGTTATCTGTCTGGTAGTCTGACATCATCAGAACCTAAATCTGAAACTATTCGTCAAATCAAATTGCTGTCTGTACCTAATGTTATTTAATGTGGTAACACAACAGTACATTTACTTAAGTGTTAAACATTTATAGATGGTAAGTGCGAAATTTTTTATATATGTGATTAAAATATATGATTAAAGAAATTATTCGAATTTTAGTGACTTCATAACCGTAAAACGTTACCGTAAGCGTTAAAAAGTATATTAGTTATTAAGCAAATAGTTAGAGCAATTAAAGATTAAGGAGCCACACATATGTATAAGGTGTTAACACAATATTATCAGGCAACTTTTCTCGAATCCTTACTTTCTTACTAATTCTGAGGTGGAAATGGTAGAGCTAGTAAACAAGAATCTGAAAATCATGCACTTGCACGTATTTTATGTAAGCAAAGTATCTACATACAAATTGCCAAGATCACTAACATGATAGGCATTCAATTGTTTTCCAATACAGTGTCTTTGACGTATTGCAAATCACTGTATCACAAGAACTCATGCGTGCACATGAACTACTGACCTTTTTTGCCTCACCCAGGTTAACTAGACAGAGTTTATGTTAAAGATACATTTATTACAGGTATGTAACAAAATTTTTCTCGCGAATTCATCCCCATTCCGCGTTAACTTAGCACTTTAATTCATCATCATCATCATCAACCTATCGCAGTTCACTGCTGGACACAGGCCTCTCCAAGTGCACGCCACTGAGATCGATTTTCGGCTTCTCGCATCCAGCTCCTGCCAGCCGTCTTGCGCAAGTCATCACTCCACCGTGCCTGAGGACGTCCTACACTACGTTTGCCGAGGTGTGGTCTCCACTCTAGAACTCGTTTTGCACTTCAAACTCTAATTATAAATAGCCTATCTCCAAGGCACTACCCAATATGCCATTTTAGCCTGAAAGCAAAAAAAACACAAACTCACTTTCCCCTTTACATTTTAATAAGAATAAGAATAAAAAAATCTGATAGGGGCATGTAAATACGATCTTTTACAATTCGCATGAACAGTCACATAGTTTCGGGACGAATCGACGAGTTCTTGTGTATGTTTCAGTTGACAAGGAAAAGGGTCCGCGAAGGTTCTAATGTGAAGGAGTGTGTCAAACTGACACGCATGATCATTCACGTAAAAGGGTTGATTCAGAACGAAATATTGAACTACGTTCGATTTTTGCAGCTGTGCCCTTGTAAGAATTATTTTTGACGCCCGAAAAACGTCTCGTAGAATTTTAGGAGTATTTTTATCCGAGTTGAAATTCCACAAAATAAAATAAAAATAGATTGTTCGTGATTCTCTCTGTTTGAAATCGTTGGAATTTTTACTGCAAAGTAAAAGCAAACAGGAAAAGTTACTTAACGTACTTATACATTTATTTATTTTTAAAATGTTAGTATTGGTATGTACCTCAAAGGCAGTGCTGCGGTAATCTATTTTTAATCTTATTTCCGTTGTGCTAGGATTAAATTTCCTTCGCAGCTGCCGATGCAGAATCTATTTATGATATTTTTCTTGAAAACGGATACACTATAAATATGGACGAAGCCTACGTTTTTCTATAAATATGAGTTTCAATCGATATTACCTTGATGTTTTAATGGTACGGGAAAATGTTTCACTTTGATATAAATAGCTCTAACGATCAACAATGTTTACCTATAGACCGGTTTCAATATTTTTATGGATACAGTTTTTGAGGTCATCAGTTATTTACGGAATTTTGGATAGGTTTCTTTACTTAAAACCAAAATCAACTGAAACGTATTTCATAGTTGTTTGTTGATACTAACTATGTAAAATTGTACGAAAGAAATAATATCACTAAAAACTTAATATGACAATCACGTTTTACTTCCATAAAAAGTATGTCAACTTGATTGCCGGTTTTCATTTCATTGGTATTTTTCAGCCATTGGTATAAATAATATGCAGTCCATAAATAATAAAATGACACTAACTACACACCGTGTGATGTTACAAGTCACTCTTCCTATGAATAAACGATCAAACCTTAGCATAGCACAGCTCAGTCATAGTTAGTCTAACAAAAGTTTTATTAATTATCGAGAAGTTTACCGATAAGTATTGGACAATGATTAAAGTTTAGATTCAAAATAACACTATCACTTGGTAATGAATTTAAAAAAGAAACCTTTCTGTTGCACTGTCGTCGGTACATTGACAAAAAAACACACATTCACACAGCACGTATTTAGAATCAACCATTTCAGTTGCCCGTGTGGGAACCAAACCTGCAACTCGCAACATAGCAGTTGATTCCACCGATCCTTATCATACGTGCTATCAAATTCCTTTTTAAAATATCCAAAAGAACAAACAAATGACTTCATACAACAAAACACAGTTCATTCCTCGCTCAGGCCACTAGTTATTCAACCGCGGACATTTATTTTCGGACTAATAGCACGCGGTAATAGCAGTATTATATCGATCGTTAGAAGTCGATACGCAGTGCCCCACACTATCTCTGTTAAGGAAATATATTCTTTTCCATCAAGAATAAGAATAAAATGAATTTAATTAAAGAAGAATCTTGGCCTTTCTTCAAACTAGCATAACTTCACTAAACATAAGTGTTTTCTATTATTAATATTATCATTTGGTTTTCAGTTCATTTGACTTTTTCTTGATTTTATGTACTGTATATACAAATACATATGTGTATATCTAGCTAATCTGTCGTTTTTAATATTAATATTGTGTTTACCCTTAATAAGCATATGCACTAGAATAGAACCTAAGATTTTATTGTGTACTAGCTTCCGCGCGTAGCTTCACCCGCGTGGTGTGTTGATAAAAAGTATCCTATCTTCATTCTTATACCACCAATAATATGTGTACAAAGTTTCATGATGATCAGTTACGTAGTTTTTGATTTTAGGATGCTATGGGTGAACCTTATAAATAAATAAAGGGAAGTGCTTACGACATTGCTTTTATCGATATTCAGGTATATTTTTTTTGATTGCGTGATCATAGACTGTTTGCTTTAGTTTATTTGGTTTTGGAAGTAGGTCGTGAACTAATTTTGAGCAATTTGGGTTCTTATGAAGTAGTTAAGTTATTGTAGGTTTATGGTTTACGGTAGTTTGGGTATCGATGGTAACTTATTATTGTTTGAGAATGTCGGAACTTGGAATATGTTATGTGACAGTTATGTTTATTTATTTAGGCCTCGGTATGTTATCTATGTGACATGATAGCATGAGCTGAAATATTATTATATGTAGATGTAATATGATAGCAAAGAGTAAAATATTATAGACAGTTTAGCTACCTATTTGATTTAATTTTTCACAGGGATTTTTTTTTGCATTTTGTTTAATATTAAATAATGATAAATTGTTTATTACATAATGCGCTTGTTAGGTTTATAAGCCTTATAAAGTAATATTGATTGGTTCTCAGGTGTAGTTTCTAGACAATCTGAAACATATTACTTCAGTAGAACATTACTTCAGCAAGTCTCAGCTGTTTAGAAAACGTAGTTTATTATAATTTAGCCAATTTGAGCACATTGAGGCTTCTAAGAGCTTATTTAGTAAATAGGTAATTTTAAGTAATGGATACTTTTAAAGTTAGTGAATGGCCACAGGTGCATATGCATCTACGTAAGTACGTAACGTACGTATGTTTTGTAAATATGGTGTAGAAGTACCTAATTAATGATCTTGTACCTGTTCTCACTTTCAAAAGAAATTAACACAACTATATTAGTTTAAAAAAATCTTTTTAATTTTTAATTGCCAATACCACTTTCTATTCCTCAACTCAATGGCTTATTATTCAGAATATCAATCTCATCCTATTCTAATCTTCATAGTAACCACCCAATCACTTAACTAGGAACGTCTAATGTTTCTCCAGGGAAATGCTAATAGAAAAAGTACCTTCAATTTTTTCCATAACAATGTTAATATTTCGTGACCTTGACCTTTTGAATTGACCTTGAACCTACTTAAAATTCCATATCACGTTTGATTGCACTGAATTGAATAAATGCAGACAAGTGTGATTTTAAGTTATTGCGATAAGTCAAGTGAAAAGGTTTGAATCTAGACGAGTAATTTACGCTAGAATGATCTGCAAAACGTTTGACTCAGTTATCTAAAATAAAAAGGTTCGAATAATGAATATTTAACAATTTTATCTTGGGTTTGTTCAGGTATTTTAAAATAATTGGCACATTATGAAGAGATTGATGTGAACGCGGCAACGTGATTCGTTTATTTAATCCGTACTTTCTATTGAGTTATTTATATTGACTTAACTAAGTTACGTTTGCAAGAGTTATTAGCACTTAGTGTAGACATTTTAGTTTTTAATGACCTTGAATGAGAGAACTTGAAACTGACCCCACTTTATGCCTCTTGATTCTTAAGTGAATGCTTGGTTCGTGCAAATACTTAGAATTCTAGTTAAATAGCACTTCACATGCGCTTGAACGCTTTAGAAGAATTTAAGGGCTGCATAAGTTGACCTTAGTGGGCTGGGGATTTTCGTCGAACTATTGCAGACAATGAATACCTATTGTATTTTTTATTGAATGGAACCAAGCCAATGAATGAGGATTTCTAAAAAATTTTTAGGCTTTTTAAGGCCGTAAACCTAGTTGAATGTCTTGAAAATGAACTTAACGCTTTATAGTGATTAGTCCATCGTCATCTGCCTAGCTTTTTCCTATGTTGGGCTTTGAGTCTAACCAGATGCAGCTGAGTACCAGTGTTTTACAAGAACCCGATATGACCTCCTTAGCCCAGTTACCCTGTTTATAGCCAGTCGTCCAATAATCATTCTAGTAGGGAGATCTTTATTCACTTGTACAAAAGAACTACTTAAAGATTTTCTAAATATAACATTGCAATTAAATAAGCCAATTTTACCCCCAAGTCTTTGTTTCCCGAACTAATAAATACCACATAAATTCTCCTACTTCATGAACACCTACACAAACTACATCAGTGTTTCCTAGAACTGTAGTCTCTGAAGCACGTTAACACTTGAAGCCTTAACGCCCGGATAACTGGCAGAACGGGCCGACTGTGTCGATGCGTTGAAGCGATTACAGCTACCAGCGAATCTTCTGCCTTGGATAATATGGATGAGAAAACAGCGAACGGATATAAAGCTTATTCTTTGGAGGATTTATTTTATATGACCTTTGTAGGTTTTGCTTTTGATATGACCTTGAAATATTTAAGCTTTGACTAGGTAAATAGTTCTATAGCTAGCTTTTGTTTAATTACCATCATCAGCCAGCCTTTTAGTCGTTCCGATAGGCACAAGCCTCTTCTTGTGGAGAGAGAGAATGAACTTTCAATATTTTACAATTCAAAGCTTATAACAATTGTTTTGTGGAAAACTAAATCAAATATCACCATAGAAAATAACATGATGCTGTGATTTATAAGATTGCATAGGGACAAACAAAAACAACGCTGAACTTGAAAATGGAAACCCCACATTTTAGCGAACCGCAAAAAAGCAAGGCACGGGTTATAATAACAAAAACACACAAGTTCCTAATCTTATGACTTCAAAAGACGTTTTGATCACATTTCCCATCTTTTAAAAACCATTACATTCTGTGTTTGATATAAAATTAACGTTGAAGCGCCCACAAAGATGGCGACGGATATAAGCGGGAAATTGATTTGAACCTCTGCCTTTTTAGTGGAGATGAAGAATTATTGATGTATTCACCATTTGTGGGCTCAACATGTTTGTGTGTTATTTCCTACTATAGCTGATTTTGGAATTTGGTTTTGGTTTCGTTAGTTTGCTGTTTTTATTTAAGAACTGGCTCTTCCCCACGCTTCTGAAACGTTACGAAAGAATTAATTTCAGCGACAGGGTAAAATGTAGCCTTTGCCCTTTCTCAGGACTATCTGCGTGTTTTTTGATTACGTCAGTTCTGCAGTTTTGTTATGAAATACAGACGGATAAAGTTTCTTTCGCATTATTCATAGTAAGGAATGTGTAAGGACGAATATAATAACAAGAGACAACCACTTAAACATCTATTATAATATTTGTCAAAATTCAAAATGGCGTTGGAATTAGTGGGCATGATGCGTGCAATTATCGCGGACCCGTGTCAAGAGGAATTCGTGACGTCACATGTCATGACAATATGGACGAGAAGACTGTACGAGATGGTAGAACATTTATGTATGTGGGCATGTATAATTATAAAGCTAGGCGTTCACAGACTTAGGGTTCTCAATACGAGAACTTAGTTACGAGTACACGGAGAATGATACATAAGTATTTAGTATAGACAATGTGTAAAATTATAGCACGCAACCGATTCTCGCTTTAGGATTCAAAATGTGTGTAGGCGTACTTTGGAATGTCTATATAGTCTGTTCGCGGCTTAAGTTTGTTGAAGACTGAAGATAAGTGTATCATATTTGTACAGCCGTCATACAATAAGCGTCAGAAGATAGAATTATTTAACTGCAATGTTATTATTCCGATCCTCAGGGTTTTGTTACTGTTTACATATAGAAAAAATATACCTCTGGAAGAGGCACACATAGTTGGTCTAATAAGAAAATAAAGAATTTGGATCGTATAGTGATTATGAGAGAGATACCTTTTTTGTATCTGTAAATATAGGTATCGAGACCATCTACCATAAAATGAAGTGGGTTAGAACCTCATAAAAACAGATAAACCATTAGAAAATTCGCCAAAAGCGGTATCTTATTTTCCTCAAAAGTTACCTAATACGTGATCAATAATAAAAACCCTAATGTATTTGTATCACTTTTCTTAACAAATATACCTAAAGTAGGTTTTACATCAAAGTAATAGTGTAGTTATAGCCTATTGCCCATTCGGCCATTTGCTCCGGCTACTGCGAACAAATGGGTGGCAAACCAATATTTATGGATCGGTCGAGTTTCCTCTGAATTTGGGCCGTGATTTCTACTTAGATATTTATAATGTTTACTTTGTTAAATGACCGCAATCTTGTAATTAACAATCTCTGCTCTTCGGTTTCACCAGTTTGCCATGGGAACTAGGTACTTCCTGATTCTATATAGGCAATTTGGCAGTTTTGGCCATACCTATGCGTTGAAACAGGTTCAGTTTTGGCTATCATTATACCATTATGAACAGTTGTATAGTGGTTTGCTTCCTACGACATGACAAAAATGTCCTTTACGTTTCACCATAGAGAAGGACGCTACTTTTCCCAATAATAGGTCCTTAATCTATATATACCAAAATAAAATCCCATTAAGGACAACAATAGCTTACGCACAGATACAAAAATAGTACTAAAACACATTTAATTCACTTCCTCGATAGCAAACAACGCGATATATCAATGTAATGCCGTTTTTATTGCGTAGCACGCCATTTGTTTAGTCGCTACTAACAGATTGCTTGCAAACCAATATTTATGGATAGCTCGTGTTACCTTGTTCGTGGATTCGTGAGTATATCTATTACTTTTGTATGTGTTTTAGTGTCAGTAGTTTCAGGAATTGGGAACTATGTGTGTAACTGATTTTAGATTTTATCAGGTGGCATAATAAACTGCGATTATTCGGGGTCGGTATCAGTGTGTTCGACGCGTCAATCTGTGGATGCTTTGTGGAGGGGCAAAATATGTGTCGAGTATAGGTTCGGTTCCGTAGCATTCTGTATCTATTATGCATAATTATGCATGTTTACCTTTGCTGCATGTGCAAATATATACATGAGAGTAGATCCTGCAGCCGAACCTCGATTTATTGTATTGCGGAATTAACACTAAATATCTTTACTAACCTTTAGGATGCCCCAAACATTATGTTAACAACAAACTACTAGTTGCTCCTAACATCAAAATGACTAATCATTATTATCCATACAGTGTTTACAAAATGTAATAATATACGTCCAAACAAGGGCGTTGTTCAAAGCATCACGGACGGAAAGTCAGCAATTCCTGCAATCTAATTAACACACGATTTTGAACAACATTCGCCGAATTCTCATCAAAATTTAAATCAGGTATTCTGGGAAACGTCCCGTGCGTTTAAATTAATTATAATTGATTCCTATTTTCCGATGTTCCGAAGTTCCGTGATGGCTCGTGTCAAACTTCATTATTTTTGCGCTCGTAAATATATAAATCTACATTATCTTTTAAAATAAAAAGTATGTAATATCTATCTATGTGTTTGTTTATTCTATGGCATCATGAATGTCATCAATCATCGTCTCCTTGTCTTTATTTTATTTGGGGTCGGTGCAGCATGTTTTGTTTTTCATACAATTTTTCAAAATATTTAGAAGTAGCCCTGAATCAGATCTTTTATTTCATAGAAGGCTTGTTGAACACTGGTAGGTACTCAGCTTCATTCGCTCTGACTCCAGAATCGTTGGAAAAGGACTAGGCATAATATGATATTGAATGTCAATATAATATGAATTCTAGTGTATTAATTTAGAAAAACATGGATATTGGATACTCTTTCAGTACCAAATCTTTTGATCCGTAGAAAATACATGCTATAAAAATATGATACACTTAAATAGTATTTCTTGGAAAGACAATATCCAGGAATTACTTAAAGATTTATTCATACACGTAAGAGAATTTAAGCCTTCACAGTATTATAATAGATTCCTAGGAAACCTAGTTGGTCCTAGCTTCCCGATGGAATAACTTCATTTTGCATACAAGCACTGAATAATGAAAATACTGGGTATTGGGAGCTGGGTCGTTTTGTGTGCATTCACGTGTAAATGTTCGAGGGCACCTATTAGCTTTTTCCCTTTTCCGTTAGTTTTGAATTATATTTTATTCAGCAGTGATTGAAATATGAAGGAAATAATGTAGGTACTATTGATATTCTTATAAAGGTAGGTATATCTATAACGGGTAAAGCCCAAAGTGCGACTACACCTAGGTTTATATGCGGCTATAAACCTAACATAATGTTATGTAGATGCTTAATTATTATGTATACTTAGATATTTACTGTATTTTGGTCGGCTATATAAATAAGTAACTATCTATTTCAAATTCGTCACAGAATCTACTGGCTTTAATTTCGTTTTCAGACAAAATTAATTTCGCATTTATAACATTACTAAGCTAAAGTATTCTACCATTTACTGATACAGTAGCCCGTTTGACCCATTTCCCATTAAGCACATTAGTAACACATGTGTGCGCGGATGTGTAAATGTCTCGATGTAGCACACTTATCTAGCTTCCTCGTTCCTGAGGAAGTACAGGGAAACATACGAGTATATATTCTGTATATTTTAGTACTTTGTTGTGAAGAAATGGACACAAATGTTTTTAATACGCATGTATTAGCTTATCTTGTATCTATGTGTGTATATAAGAAAGTCATGGAAGCTTAATTTGACCAACTTCCCGATCTTCAATTAGGATGTTTGCACACGCTCTGAGTTTTGATGACAATACATGACTAGAGTGTTTTTTTAGTTTTTTAAACTATTCTTTTTTAATAGGTTCGCGTGTGTTAACACAGATGATATTCGCAACTCAATGTGTATTTTTGAATACCTATTTTAGCTTCTATGAGGTTCAGTTAGGAACACTGCAATAATGAGTTTTTATTGTAGGCCAATGGTTAGCCCGACAATTTATTTCAGTTCTGAATTCAATCAAACTTTTCTGTCGATTTAATACCAGCTGGATATGGCAGTAACGTGAGCACTTCCATTCATCTCCATACTGATTTATGAGCTTGATCAAAAGTCAAATCATTTATTTTTTCACTTAGGCTTTCACAAGCACTTATGAACGTCAAAAAATATAAATAAAGTTGATTCTAGTTGCCCATTCCAAAAGTAGCTTCCTATGGAGAAGAACGGGCAAGAAACTCCATGGTTACTCTTTTTAAAAATAATCTAGACACACGGCAGTGTGTCCGCCAAGTTCGAG
The DNA here is from genome assembly GCF_030705265.1 of Helicoverpa armigera. NCBI lineage: Eukaryota > Metazoa > Arthropoda > Insecta > Lepidoptera > Noctuidae > Helicoverpa > Helicoverpa armigera. Next base: position 719,015 of record NC_087126.1, read on the forward strand.
CAAAAAAGCGACACACCGGCCGTGGGTAATATTACACGAACCATTTCGGGCCAAATTCGACCCCCCTATAACTCAAAATCTATTTTATTTACGCATATCAAATTTCTAGTATCTGTTGAGACCCCCTCACTTATCTAAAATACAAAATTTCATTAATATACCTATTGTAGGTCTTGAGATATTGACGTCAGAAAATCGCTATTTTTACTATACACTCACTGACTGACTCACTCATCAAAAACCTAGACCACTTCCAATGGTCGTATTGACTTGAAATTTGGCATGGAGGTAGGTCTTTACGTCAAAGTAAAGGGAAAAATCTGAAAATGGCCAAGTGTGAGTCGGTTTCAAAATAATGAAGGTGTTTTATACCCCTAAGGAACTAAAACGAACTAAATTCATCTGTGTTTATATAATATATCTTCGAATGGTCGTACCGATCTGAAATTCGTTACAAAGGTTTGTATTTGGTCAAAGTAAAGTAAAAATCTGAAAACGGCCAAGTGTGAGTCACTTTCGAAAATAACGAATGTTGATCCACGAACATAATATATATGATAACATGTCATGTCAGTCAGTTGGTAAATCTAGTCCATTTACTTAATCTAGTTAATTTCTTTGTAAGAAGCATAGTGCATATTCAAAAATCTGAAAGATAGTATAAATGAGACATTTCCTTAAGTAACTTAATGATAAGAAAAAAATTAAATAAATAACCTTACAAAATAAATGAAATCCCACCCAAAACAAAATGTGAAAGGCTGCCAAGTTCGATAATATGGGAATGCTTCGCCTATAAAGAAGTGAGATCTGAATAAGTACCAAGTTCTATACACATACCTCAGTTAAAAATAGTTACTTTTTAATGATGTTACTTGGCAAGTTTTAATAGAAAATTAAATACTTGATTCATTGCGTTTAGTATGTTTATAACAAGGTGTGTGAAAACTTGCCAAGAAACATCATCAAAAAGAAACTATTTTTAACTGAGGTATGTGTATAGAACTTGGTACTTATTCAGATCTCACTTCTTTTATAGGCGAAGCATTCCCATATTATCGAACTTGGCAGCCTTTCACATTTTTGTTTTGGGTGGGATAGGTATTACAGTTTGTATGTATTGATACATACTATAATAACATGCGAAGATCATGTAGAATCACAATAGACAAAGAATATGAGAATAAATAATAATAAAAAAAGGTTAAAATGCTACATGGTGTTCACATTTACAAAACAGTTTATATTTTTGTACAAAGTTACAAACAAACAATCAAAAGAATAACACAATCTTACTAGCGGGTGTAATTTTAAATTCGCAATAATTTGATACTGTCAGTGCGTCCTATGGAGCAGGACCAGCATGTTTCCAAGCATTTTTATCTTGATCAAACTATCGGCCGACTATACTTAGCAGTGTGCTAAAATATACTTGTGAAAATCTTAATTGCGTCCTTATATCAACAGCTCTTACCGACAACGTGATGTGTGCTTACAAATACAAATAACTGGCTAAGACCTAGCTCCTACAAACAGTAGATACGAGTAGTTACAGAAAATCAACGGTGCGAGTCAACGATTAGATCAAACCTTTCATCTCCTTGAGAGCGTAGGTATAGTACGAATGTTCTAGTAACATGAACTATACTGGGTTATGTAGGTATGGATCAGCATTTTTCTATAATTGGTAACTTAAAATTTCAAAGCTTCAATTTATCTTAACGGTTTTACCATGTCCCGTTGAAAGTTCTTCTCGTATCCGGATTAAATATTATAGCTGGTCCACTCGGGAACAGTGTAGCTTTCAACACTGAAAGGAAACTTTAGGGATAAACAAACAAAAATCTAAGCTCTCTATATAATTTTAGTCTAGAAAACAGTTTTAAAATGAATAAGATACCTAGAAACATAACCACCAGCCTCCAAACTACACAGCAATCAAAAAGAGACAAAACAGCAACCCTACATTCGTACATTTTCCAACCATTTTTGGTAACGAGCGTTCCAAAGAAAAAGAAACACGTTTACCCGTTTTTACGTGCACAACTAACGATTTACAAACAAGCCGAGTAAACACGGGAGGCGGGATATAGCTAGCTCCATCAAGCATTAAGGCACACTTATCTAGGATTTCCGTAAACGGGCAAACTTGGCCGTATTTGCTATAGTTTATTTTTGTTGTTGATAAACTAAAGGTATTGGTTTTTGGTACTTGTTTTGTTGGGGGTGATTGATTTTTTATGTGAGGGCTCTGTCATTATGTAATATGTTATACTAATTTCGTTCATATTAAATGCTAACTAATGATGATTTTGAAGAGAAGGAGATGGAGAAGATCTTAAAGAAGAACTTATTGGTGGAATTATTAGTGAGCTCAATTCTTATATTAATCTTAATACCTTTACCTTTGCTTATACCTTTTATAATGATTCAAGGGTACTACTAATTTTTTCCAAGAAAAATATTTAAAATGCATCTTATAGAGGCCTTGCAATTTTTAAACCATTTCCCTAAGCGATACTATTCGAAAAAGTTAACGAAAAAATCACGTGAAAACTAGCACAATCCCGCCACTAAAAGCTAAACTTCAAAACCTACCAGCTCAAACGGAATCCGAAACGAACGAACGAATATTTCTGCAAATCCGAAAACCGCAATCGACTTTTGGAAAACACCAAATGGGTACATATCAATTAGTTTGGGAACCCTATTTTCCAGCCCATTGGTTCCTATGGTTGTCAGGCCAAAGGATTTTAAACGTGGAATAGATTGGTTTGCTGCGAGCTTAGTCGATCTAACATCTGGATTTGATAAGGGTCTTGTTTTGAGGTATGCAATCCACTATGTTTGGTAAGGTAGAATTTGGTTAGGGAAAGTTGTGGTTTAAGAGTGCTTTGGTCGATTCTAATTTAAATACTCGGTCAGTTTATATGGAATTTATAAGTGAGTGCATGTTTGTGTATGGTTTTGGCAATCGGACCTTTACATGAGTATCATAAGCCCAGTATTTCATGACAAATGTTTCCATTCTCCTCACATCTAGTAGAGAGCTTTGCAAATCTCTACTACAAGTAAAGTAGATGAAGGCGAAAATAACAGCTTGTACATTCAAAAAGTTTATACGTTTAGATATAAGTAGGTTAATATTTTGAAGAATTTGATCGATTACAACTAGGTAGGTCAGCATAACGTAGACCATGCAAAAACGTAAGAGAATTTTATGGCTATTGGGCAAAATTAAGCACCTTCAAGACACCTACACCTATAAGATCAATATAACGATAACGTATTAACCATAACTGATGAAATGTGGGTGTAGTTTAGATATATTACCATAACTCACCTCTGCCCTAAGGATGAATAAATTGGTAGTCTCTACGCCGACCGGTAACCAATTATTCATTTAGGCCGAACCCTTCAGGGAGATCAGCTTCCATCCATGCTGTGTATTTATTTAAAATTGTGATTAGATATTAGCATTTTAGAATTTGTAAATATCTAGTTATCTCTAACTTTTAAAATATATTTCTTTAGGGTAATTAACTAAGAGTTTATGTGGCTAAATAAATATCACAATTGCCGTGTTACTTTTGTGCAACAATCAATTAGAACAGCTTACACACACTCATTTTAATACGTTTAAAGTCTAGTTTATTAGTAACGGAAAATCTAAATATCATATGTCAACACAGTAACGTGTTTTACCTATTTTTGTTAGCCAATGCTGTCCTACTGCTGGGCAAAGGTCTCCCCCAGACTTTTCAGTCTATCCCTTTCAGAATCACACCTGGCCAATTGGCGAGGAAAGTGTTCAGATATTTTCACCAGCAGTATTCCTTATTCTGTCTCTAGAGGCAAAACACCTAGGTGCTTTACTAAAAGTAAACTATTTTATCGGTTACTGCACCCACAAAAACCGTCCAGCTATTACACTACCCATTTAAAATTCTCTTTGGGAATTTTCGTTCGCAACGTTTTTTAACTAAACGACCGATTTTGATTGCGTTTGGCAGACTCAGTTTATGAATATTTATGTAAGCATTGTCACGGTTCAACGGCTCTCTTTATACAGTTGCATTCAGCGATTTAAATGCACTATGGAAATACGATATGCCTTATGAATAATAATTTTTCTTGTTTTTTCTTTCAGATAACCTTCCGAGAAATCATCTAGGAAAACTAATACTCTGTGAGTTACAATAATTATTTATTAGCATGCGATAATGTTTTGTGTAGAAATACGGAATACGAGTGTGTGTGTTTTTTTCAAAATCAAGGAAAAATAAAATCTTCGCTGTGACTGACCTTGAAAAACATTACTACTAAGTACCTATGGACCTATAGAAAACCCGGAAAACATAAAAAATGAGTTTTTCATATGTGTTTGGTTCTAATACTTACTTGTCTCGTGATTTTCATAAAAGTTTAATTTTGTTTGTATAAGTCATACCTACTAAATAAATACTTAAGTCTTGCTTGACCGGTCAATATGTTAATCTAATCTATGCTACCAAGATAAGTCATATAGCTCAAAGGGGAGATAACGCTAAGGCTCATTGTTCTAGAAAACAAAAGACATTAGATATGCGTCACCGAGCGAAGTCAAAAGACAAGAGGATTAGCAGTAATCAAGCGTGTTACCACATCAATTAATTGTTAACCTATTATGCGGATACGTAATTACAAAAGCCGGGTTTAGATAGGTATAGTAGGAATGAGACTAAATGGATTCCAACTAACTTTCGAGCATAGGTATGAGTATGTAGCCCAATGACCATTGTGCATTTTCAACAGCCAAAAAAATTATTCCCAAAAAAATTCGACGCAATATACCGAACCGTCATTTGGTTCTTACTTTACTATTTTATATGCCAAATATAGGTTAGATTCAGTGACCAAACAAAGTCACTTTCAGTTTTCTTAGATGCTCCTGCTTATAGAAAGAATAGTAGGTAAGTACCTAGAAAAAACTATTGCTTTGACGTAGCCAATTAGGCTATTTTAGTATCTAAAGTCTAGACTAAATAAAGCTCTATTAATAGAAGTATAGACTGAAAAGTAATATTGACAAACTAACCAACACATTTCATAATTCTAACTCGGTAAGCAAAATACAATTTAAATTGGTTCACTTCTAATGCTTACATAAATATTCGCTTGCTAACAGGGTTAATTGGTACTAAATATACTTACACGATGATTGGCACGATCTATTTACATTGTATTTAATTAATAATCGGTAATTAAACAGAACATTTGCTCGATAATGGTTTCTAATCATGCTTGGTTTAATTAACTTGAATGTAACGTTTAACGAACGGTTAACCAAAGAATCAAGTTTGTCTTTCAAGATAAAATTTATGGAGGATGATCACTTTATGATAGTTATGCTTAGATAAGTAGCAGGACCAATAAAGATTCAGGATTTATTATATCTGCCTAGCCCTATGTTGGAGTTTTCTACCAGTTGAACTAATGCTTATGTAGGTACTGATGTCGTCCTAGCCGATTATCGGCCACGGCGGCTGTTCACATAACATAAGGAGATGTTCCAACTACCCAGGACATTTATAGTGCAGTGCACAAACATTTAGATCTGTGTACAATACAATATAAAATTATGTATTGCGTATTTATGTATTGTATTGTTTTTATTCATATTCATGTCTTTCTCTTAAATTTTTATTATCTTTTTTTTGTACTACCTATTTATTTTCTCCCTTTAACCCGATGGTTGACTGGTAGAGAATGCCTTGAAGCATTAAGTCCGCCAATGTACCTATTTTGTACATAAAGTATAAATAAATAATAAAATAGCTTTCTTCATAAATTGAAAGGACACACACCCAACCTGCATTAAAGTTAGGCCTATTCAGGAAAATTAAGTGATTTGTTATTATAATGTGTGATTTATAAATTTACAACAATGTATTTATGAAGCAAGTACCCCAATCCTCAAACCACCCAAAAACACCATTCTATCCGTCTATTTCTATAAGCGCTCGTACAAACTTTACAGTTGAATTACACTTAGGACTTTATTCCCTACAGAGCGAACAAAGACCGAAGTGTGGAAAAACTCGCACACTCGCACAGTTCAATTCCCTACGTGGCTGTCGCGTGCAATTGTTACGAAACTAACTGTTTTTGTACACAACTGGGTTTCGGAGCCTTTTTTTGTTAAGAGAATATGGGTAGGTAGTAGGTATATTGGAAATGATTCGGTTTCCGAAAATATGTAGGTTTATAAAAGGGATTTAGGAACTTTAATTGTAATCGATTGTAGGTGTTGATTTGACAGATAGACTGTTTAAAAGACTTTTTTTTAAATACTTCTAAAGAATATAGTCTTCGTATGAAGCTCGTCAAACTTCGTTTTTTGTTAACTTGAGATAAACCTTGTTTAACTTACGTATGGTCAGTCTTCGGTAAAAAACAAACAAATAACATACACCCTCATCACAAATAACAGTATTACAGTTAACTGTGTTAAGTTATCCGGCGTCAAAACTAACCAGATTACAAAGTGCGGTAATCCAATCTCACTTGAACTTAATTCGGGCGTTAGATTATAATGCCTTATTGTTCGTAAGAGATTAAGTGTGAGTATTGTGCCTATTTATTAAGAGGAGTTCCTATAAACTTTCAGTCAATTGAGTATGGTATGAAACATTGTCTTATCTGTAGTTGGTTTAATATGAAAAAGAAACTACGTAACTTGTGACTTTATACTACATAAAATATTGATATAACTAAACTGTTATCTACTTAATAGATAAGCTTTACAGTAAATTATGATCAAAATTCATTCAGTAATTTTGTAAAGAGAAACAAGCATATACATGCAATCATTCAAACTTAACTTTCAGGTATATGGTCGATGTAATACTCGTAGTAGACAGGACAAAGAAAAACAGACTGTCCCAAAACATAGTAACAAAAAAACCCCAAAACCACAACCTTTCACGACAATCAAACACAAATTCAAGATTACAACCGCAAAGGTTACGTAATTCACATTCTATTTTCGTCCTCCGTTGCCACACGCGTAGATAACCTTACAATACAGACATACAGCCTTATCGGCCATATTGTCGTGACATGTGACGTCATATGTCATGAGTAGCACTTGATGCGGGTCCGCCATATTGGTTGCTGGTTAACGTGGCTTTATAATTCGCGGAAGATGTGATGATTTTATTGTGGAGGTCATGGCTTTTTAGAGATAATGTTATTTTAGAGAAATATATGAGTTCTGCGAGTATGACACATTGATTATGCTATAAAGGCTGAACTCATTAAGTTGTTTGGCATGAAGGCAAGTAGTTCTCAAAAAACGGTCATAGGCTGTCGGGGTTAATATTATTAGAGTTGGAAAATTTTTCCTAAAAATTCAGTTCATCAGGATTTTATATCGGTTACACCTATTATTTCAGTATTAGGTAACACGTCTGTTCCTTGTTATGTTTTTTGGTCTAACTCCGTGCGGAAGGGAGTGTCAGACTCTTGACTTTAGCCAATCACTTTTCCAAGCACCTTTACCCATAGCAGCCACATAAAAGATCACTTAAAATTCATCTTTTATTTAACCAAGCATATATTATTTTCTTTTTACAGTCAGACTTATCATCTCGTCTCCCTGGAGCAACGCTTGACTGCGTACACGGCAGTTGATAACATTAATTTACAAACATTCATTAACGAGATACTCGCCCTAATTAGGAAGGACGTGCCTTATAAATTAGGTGAAGAAATAAAATTACGTGAGGTCGGTATTTGGGAGGAAAGACTGGGTAGATATAATTTGAAAATATTTTTTAGATTACCTGCAATATTGTTGAAATGTATGTGTATTTCGTGTGCAATAGCTCTTAGCCCAACAATTCTACAGTCGATAGGGCTGCAAAATAGTTTGCAAGTGTTACCCGCGCGCGCTGGTGTACAAAAGACTCCAGAATGAACAAAGGTTCAGTCAGTGAAGGCCTTAAACTCCCATTCTGTTAAATCAATATCAAAAGTCATTTATTCAAAGTAGGCTGAAAATCAAAACATTTGAATTAAAAAAAAATACATTCAATTAATGTGAATGAGAAGGGGAGTTTAATTTCAACTCGCTTTTTCTCGCTTAACCATACATCTCAAGTAAAGATTAAGCAACAATTTATTGCTTAGCGGAAATGCGAAAATTAACAAGGCATTTTCAATTTTAAATGAACAAATGATACCTACCTACTCTTTGAAGCATTTCTCATTGGAAAACGTTGTTTTCTCAATGTTCTAAAATAGATCGGCATTTATTTAGTTCCCGTGTTTATTTGCCGCTACAAGGAAATCTGAAGCTCTTAAAAATACAATGGGGTTACCATTTTATCTGTCTATCAAAGTTCAAGGGTGTTTTGAATGAAAGGGAAACACGAACGCTTTGAGAGATACACGCGTTTGCTGTTAAATCTACCATTGTGTTTTTGAAGTACAAATGATGTAGTATGAAAGACCAGTTTTAAACATAGTATTGATGCTTCAAGAAATATGTTTTCATCAGAAAGTAAGTACAAAAATTCCGAACCAAACAAAAATATTTTACCAAACGTTTCTCGTGAAAAATTCAAATCAACCGACTCATTGAAATTAATAAAGATTCAATTCATAAAAATGTTCACATCACCTCAACAGCCGCCTGCGTGAGTTTGCGCATAACGATCCATTTTACGTAATCATCGTTCATTCCTCAACTTGACTGAGTGAATGAATGAATGAATGGCTAATGGAGCAAGTGCTCAGGTGATTTGGAAAGTTCCACCGTCACAAGTGACTCTTGACTAATGAGAAATGAACTTACAATTGAATTTTAAGAAGCCTAAATAAGTGATTGAACCTTCGAACTTAATCGCTTTTTTTCATGAAAAAGCTGATGTTGGCTATTCTAAAGAGTTCTTCAGTTTTTGGGCCTTTCTCGAGTGTATTGGAAATATCAAAGGCCGGGATATCTGAAGAGGTTTTGACTTTGAATAAAATGTGTCCTTTACGCTCTGTTAAATAGTGATATGAAAAATAAGTACCTCATTTACTTCGTAAAGTAGAAGTTTATTGTTGAGTTTGCGTAGGAGTTATGGAGATTTCATCTTAAGTATATTATACAAACGATGTTTTGATACAGTAGTCGTACTTTGTGTACTTTTAGAACATTAAAACATCTTTGCCTCGTCGGCCTTTACTTTGAAAATTCCCCTCCATCCATAATTCCAAAGTATTTTTTCTTTGTTCAAGTTTTTTCAACAATAAACCATTGTCTGAAAAAACCTTAACGTTTGCTTAAAATAGATACAGGTTCCGCAATAAATCAAAAAGTATAAATCCACAATTCTGAAACAAAAGTGATCAGTGCAAAAAACTTAACGAACATTTTCAATTTCCAAGCTTCGTAATTCGAATTTCAATTTGGAATGAACCGACATGACACGACGTCAACCGAAGCGGTTGTCCAATGAGAATGCATTAGCGATTCTGCGGGGACTATTGCAATCACAACGCTGTACGTCGCTGGCTCTCAAAGTATGGGCTGAATAAAAGCGGGGTATGACAAATGGGGGAATCATTTTTATATGGCTTAGTTTTAAAGGGGGTTTCTTGGCAATGTGGGGGCCGCAGGTGCCAATCGATCATAAGGTTAGCAACTCTTGGCGTGGTTCTTTTGCAGATGGATGATCTTCTAAATTCTCGAATTTCCTTGTTTCTGGGAGCAAATTATATTGGCGGGCCCCGGTTTATATTATCACTAGCTGGTGCCCGCGACTTCGTCTGCGCAGGTTTAGTATTTCGAACAATATGTTTACAAATTGTAGCCTATGTGTTATTCTGATGTATAAGCTATATTATTGTAAAGTTTCATTAAAATCCATTCAGTAGTTTTTGCGTGAAAGAGTAACAAACATCCATACATCCATACATACAAACTTTTGCGTTTATAATATTATAGTAGGATATTAATAGGATTTAGTCATCTTTGGAGGTGTTACGGGTAATCAAAAATCAATAACATACGTCGTTTACATATAAAACACAAATAAATACTTCTCCTAACCAGAACGTAATTTTAGGTTAGTGATAAAAATATTGATCATAGTTTGAAGTATAAAAACTTTGAGAATCACAGTTGTTTGGGATGCACGAATAAAACCAATCTAGTAATTGAGTTGGCGAATGTTTCAATTGATCGCTCGTACTTTTAACATAATTAGTTTTATCTCATATTGTTTTGATGAGCGTATTCACTGGCTTTTTAATTGGCTATTATGATTTTGGTTTGTATGTAAATGAAAATTAACAATTAGTAATGGTATTTGAGCTTTATTTGTGTTGTGGTTTTGTATGTGGTATGGTGTTGTTATATTTTAAAATTCGCTATTTCTTGACTCGATTTCTCTCTCATCCCAGGGAACTACTATCTATCTACTACTATCCGCACTCAGATAGAATTAGTGTATATGTTTTTCTTTATATAATAACGATCCATGTTATTGCCAAGTTTCATCAAAATCCCTTCTGACTTTTGTGCGATAAAATAACAACGTCAATGTAAATAAAGTCATCATATCTCTCATTCATCAATGTAAAAACTACTCTATCACTACCACAACAGGGTTAAATTTAGAACAAAACATAAATCAAAGTCAGGGCAAGTGGTAGGTAGCCGCGAACGGGTAATTTGCAACCGCGAGTCATTTGTTACGTGACCACTACATTACTCTTACATTACTCTTGAACTAGATGTGTTAGGAAGATCCAGCAACTACGTGTTTAAAATGCAAGCTGCAGTTGCTAGGTACCTACCTGAAGAGAAAATAATGTTAAGTTAGCTGATGAAAATTAAGATTTTATGGTTGAATAGATTACCTGATTCTGGGTATGTCAATTAATTGTCAAATAACAGCCGCACGGGTGGGTGACTATTTTGTCATAATGAGTTAATCAGTTTTAAAAGGGGTAAATTGGTGGTTTCCGGCTATCATTTGTACATATTTTGGCAATTAGCTTTCTCATTGGTCTATGTACTGTTTAAGGGACAAATTTTTCATCTTATTTAATTAACCTGAACTAAACGATGAACAGAGACAGTTAAAAAACTCATAGCTAATATTAAAATTATCACCCTCAACCCAATAACCCACACAGAATCAACCCCGACCTACTTCACCCCACATACTGGTGCCATCAACTTGAATCAACATCCATCGGCCATCCATTAGCAATATGTAGACAAACATGGACAATACTAAATTACCAACTACCTACACTAATTACCAACTGTGATTGTTTACTGAATACACGCAAATTATTCATGAAGCTAGGAAAGCGAGCGAAATTCCTGCATCTGAAATTACTATGGTCATATCGGATTTTGTTTGGCTAGTAGGTAATTGAGGTGGATTTTAGTTGGATTGCTGTTATTTCAGAGGTTTGCGGATAATCTCATAAATCCTAATTATGGTGATTAGTGTTCTAAAATAGGATGTGGTTAGCTAATTTGTATCTATTTAGTTATTTATTGATTAGTTACGTTACTATAAACGGAAATACAAGACAATCTGAAAAAATATCAATAAGCCATGATCAGCCTCTTACAGCGATTTTCCACTCGGTTTTTTTACGCGGAACAAATTCCGGACGATAAAACACCTGTCGTGCGTTTTCACGTGTCATCCAAAGTAGTTAAAACCAATTGTTTATTACCGGCAGCTCCGGGTACCCTTAAAACAAATATCTGCTAGTGTGAAAGCGCTGTTCATCAAAACGAAATAGGTTAGTACTCTGACCTTTGAACTCATGCATCAATAATGTATCTAACTCAACAGTTGTGATTGAACCGTCGCCTCAGATTACCATGTCAGTGACATATAACCCACTTATTAGCATGTCGGCCAGTCAATAACCTGGGCTTACAAACGTAGACATCATGAATTAGCCACAAACACTAATTAGAGACATTTGGCTACATCTGGTTATTTAATGAGCACTATGAGCAGGTATAATTTATATTGCCCTATGTATTCTACAAGCTGTTTTGCCGCGGTTTTCCTGGCGTCTCGTGGGAACTATTACCCATACCCGGATAAAATATAGCCCAGGTTAATGGATGATGTATATTTCCAATAGGGAGTTTTTTGATTGGTTCGCTAGCTTTTGAGCTACCCTTATGAACCAACAAACAAACAAAAAAAACCGGTCAAGTGCGAATCGGAGTCGCACACGTAGGGTCCCTTAATTACTATTATTAGTACTATTGTATACCAGTTAACTCAATTAAAATAAATAGAAAGGAATTGTACTAAATTCAAATACCCTTTCATAGCATTCACATGTGTAAGAGATATGTGATTCAGTATGACACCAATTGAATTTAAACGTGTAAATAACATAGCTTGTTTGTGGTTTAAATACATTTGCTGGCATTGAAATTTAGGCAGCCATTTAGTCGAATATTCTTGTGCTACCTAGTTAGGTAACATCCTTGAAGGACGTAAGTAACAGTCCTACGTATCAATGATTCATAAAGTAGAGCAACAGTTAAGCGCGGCCGGTCCTTGGAAAGGTGATGTTTCGGAAAGCATGTTTTTATAAGTCCTAGCTGGCATTTGAATATCTTTAGCATTCGTTACGCATAGTCAGATGACAGCAAATCAATCAGTCTTACCAAGGGGTTGCTTCATGTAAAACACAGGTACTCATCTGCATCCAATCAGACTGGAACCCGACCCCAATCTATCTAGGAAAAGGCTAGGCAGATAATGGGGTTCGAATTCAAAGCTTCCCCAAATATCGAACAACGATAGTTAAGTCATTTCTAAACATAACATTATAATACTTATGTAATAATAACCTGATTAATACGGTTTACTATTCAGAACTAACCACAGCCGTTCATAGGAGCGTTCATAGACAGCAAACCACAAACAAATTGACTTCATCACTTCTCTTACTTTATTTACTAAGGCAATAATAAGCACCTACCCACGCACTATACCACCAAACTGTTATAAACCTTAACTTCTATAGCATAGAGTTTATTATCGCTTGTGTGGAAAAGGTATTGATACTACAGAATTCTGCTATTGTTAATACAAGGAATTGTTTGTTTTAATTCCATTGAATGATTTCAATACTGATACAGTAATGGAAAGGAAACAATATGTAACAAGATTGTGGAGAAATTGGTTACTCTATCAATTAAATAAATACGTGTTCATATTTATAGTAACTAAAATATAACATGCTTTTTGTTTTTAATAAACCAATAGCAATGGCTGCAATTGCAATTGAATTGATATTTGCATGTCTTAAAAAATATGTTCTCATTTCATTTGTTTTTTCAGTACCGGGCATGTACTTTATTATATACCATTTTTATATTTCTTACTCAAAGAATCAACTAAGTAACCCAGTGCACTGGAATTCAGAAGAATCCTATTTAAAATTCAATAGCATGTAGACCGGCCATATCACGAACGAACGAACGAATGAATGAGTGAACGAAATACTCGTTCACTTACTAATGACTTCCAAACAACTTTGCGAAGTTAGTTTGGGAAACTTAAAGCATGGATACCTACCTAATTTAATCTTACATTGCTTTTGCTTTTGTCAAAGCTTGCTTTGTGAAAGTTTTGCGTAGAATGACCATCGTATTTCAATGTTCTGTACTATTAAATGGAGTATTAAAAGTTTTAGAACTGTTCTGAATTGAATGCAGTTGTAGTGGGCGTATTCACAGCAATGGAGTAGATACTCATCTACTTATTTATGCTTATGTTTAGAGACGGACCATTCTAGATTAATCATACTGTGTTATAAACGTAGAAGATACTTTGTTTGTCTCTCTAATTCACGCTATAATTAACTGCATCACCTATTGAGGTAATAAAGACCAAGAAGACTTTCTATCCCTTTGATAGAAGTAGCCTTGCGTTATTGATGTAACCAAGGGTATAAGCTAGTTTAAACAAAGCTAAAGTCAGTTAAATAGCCTCTTTTATCCAAGCTCATGCAGTGTTCTTGCTGAAAAACTGCTGGAAATAGCTAGCTATAAAATACATTTCCGCATCAGAATAAAAATATTTATTCCGATATACATTTTTCAGCGCACACTCACGTAAATTCCAGTTTTAAAGCATCCATTACGAGTCGTAATGTGTGAGAGCAAATTAAATCTATCACGGCCGGCGAATCCGCCATTTTGTAATGGTCGCGGTAAAAATTAAAACGTTTATAAAATCATTTGAGTGGACCGTTTTAATTGCGATACTTATGAGTGCTTTTTGTTTTAATATTTTTGTATAGTGAGGCCGCGTCGTGTTATATGTGCAGTTGACGGCTTTCAAGGGATGTTAGTATTTTTTTTACAGACTGACAGCAACTGTCAACTACACCAAAAAAAGGTCCAAACCATTGTTTTATGATTTTTATTATATTTTGGTGTATAATATTTGTGAAGATTTGAGGCAGTTTATTTTGTACCGTCATAATGTCAAGACAATCCCTTACCGCCAGCACATAGCTTGATATTGTGCTAAAAATTGCTTATATACCAAGCCGAACCAACAACTAGAACCATATAATACAAGCGTTACATCGCCGCATTTTATAAATTCTTTTAAAATAAGTAATTTCATAGTTCTCTCAGTAAGAATTTTATAGATTTATGAAATAGAAGATGGAAAGAGGTTTTAGTCATTTAGTTTAAATGCACTGTCATTATCAAATGAGTAGATTCCCACAGTGAATTGCCAGGATCAAAAAATCTACCATTTCTTCTCACAAATACATCCATTACAAAAATGTTCTTCATGAAGTTTTCTCAAGTTTTTATATTGTTTTAATAGAGCGATCTCATGTTCTTCACAATTAATTAATAGTTTTCTGCGGGAAAGTTTTCTTCAGTTTGCAATACTTAAGTATTGTTTGATGATGTTCAAAGATGTTGAGTGATTTATTATTGCCTAATTTGATACTTTTTATGATTCATTACTTTCATACAATTTATTCTGCACCTAGAAGGTTTTTCCTTCAGTTTTACTCTTGCTGCTCAATATAATATACTTAGAATGTACATAATATACGTAGAAAATTGACTTTGTTACTTGCCTGACCTGAAATTGAACTCTCTATTTAGTAGGTTAGTGGTTCAACCATTTGACCATCAGGACTTCTGTCTAAAATATTCCTTTCCTCAAATACTTCAAAAATACCGCACACAAAAATAACACTAGCAAAACCAAAGCAAGAACTTAACAGTAAATTCCCGAAACTAGTTCAATGTTCAGCAGTATACTTGGTAAACAATAGCAACAAGTACCCTCTAGTTGTATTGTATTGTTCGTTGATTCAGTACTGTGACGTCACGGGCATCGGCTGCAACCGCTGCATTTCAAATGACGTTTGTACAATACTTGCAGTGTGGTGGTTTGTTAAGGAATTGTAAGGAAGTTTGTGATGTATTTTGGAGTGTTTTTGGGTGTTTATTTTCTGCGTTTTTGAGCTTTAAGGTTCATAGTGTGTAGAATTATAAAAATACATACAACACCACAGCGAATGCTTTACGCGGCATATTGAATAACGAATGACTAAGTTGTCAATGAAAATTATCCTATGTTCATTAAAACCTATCATTATCGTCATCCTCCTGGCCTTATTCATCATAATTTGATTTGGGGTCAGCGCAACATGTTTTATTTTCCATACTATTTTATTTGCCGTCATCTCACAAGTAGGTAACATTCTTTTTATAGCCATGTCGACTTTCACACAATTCATCCATCGTTTCCTAGGTCATGGCTTTCCACTGGGTATATCCATTCACAAAAACTTCTTTATAACATGATCCTCATTCCTTCGCATCTCTTACCCATACCATGACAGCTTGTTTCTAGTTTTTAAATCCCCGGTGCCATTCTTTTCTAAAGGATCTATTTATGTCAATATGTGTTTTCCGCCTTTTTGAAGTCTGATTAAAATATTACAATACAATAAATTCGTAGAACGATGCTCTACAATGTTCCGTCACGTCCGTTTCACATTTTTCAACCAGTTCGGCGGTAAGCTGCTTACAAAATACATCGTTTTGTGCCGGATTCACTCGCTTCGTATGAAATACAGACGAGTGGGTTAATTCTGCCAGCAGTGAAATTCATACAGATTATGTTTTACCTGTGAAATTATTCGAGTGTTTTATATTACTCATTCATTAAACTTAATACTTTATGCTCATCAAAGAGTTAAGTGGTTTGAAATATAATAATCTGCTTGTCAATTTGTGCTCTTTTATAACGGATAATAGTTGTTAGTTCTAGCTATATTCCTGGTATATTGCCTAATTCTGCTATTATAGTACCTACGCACTCTTTTAGTTTGTATGGAGATGAATGGTAGTAAGTACGCACATTATAACTATCGGGTAGGTATCCCAGTCGTCATAGGTCCATATAAAAAGTTTGATTTGATTCGTGATTACCTTCAAAATTAACTGGCAGCTAAGCATCTGACCAACTATGGGCCGACAGTTCTGGGAGCAATCTGCGCGGGCTCTTATATTATAATCCCACCCAAAACAAAAATGTGAAAGGCTGCCAAGTTCGATAATATGGGAATGCTTCGCCTATAAAAGAAGTGAGATCTGAATAAGTACCAAGTTCTATACACATACCTCAGTTAAAAATAGTTTCTTTTTGATGATGTTTCTTGGCAAGTTTTCACACACCTTGTTATAAACATACTAAACGCAACGAATCAAGTATTTAATTTTCTATTAAAACTTGCCAAGTAACATCATTAAAAAGTAACTATTTTTAACTGAGGTATGTGTATGGAACTTGGTACTTATTCAGATCTCACTTCTTTTATAGGCGAAGCATTCCCATATTATCGAACTTGGCAGCCTTTCACATTTTTGTTTTGGGTGGATTTCATTTATTTTGTAAGGTTATTTATTTAATTTTTTTCTTATCATTAAGTTACTTAAGGAAATGTCTCATTTATACTATCTTTCAGATTTTTGAATATGCACTATGCTTCTTACAAAGAAATTAACTAGATTAAGTAAATGGACTAGATTTACCAACTGACTGACATGACATGTTATCATATATATTATGTTCGTGGATCAACATTCGTTATTTTCGAAAGTGACTCACACTTGGCCGTTTTCAGATTTTTACTTTACTTTGACCAAATACAAACCTTTGTAACGAATTTCAGATCGGTACGACCATTCGAAGATATATTATATAAACACAGATGAATTTAGTTCGTTTTAGTTCCTTAGGGGTATAAAACACCTTCATTATTTTGAAACCGACTCACACTTGGCCATTTTCAGATTTTTCCCTTTACTTTGACATAAAGACCTACCTCCATGCCAAATTTCAAGTCAATACGACCATTGGAAGTGGTCTAGGTTTTTGATGAGTGAGTCAGTCAGTGAGTGTATAGTAAAAATAGCGATTTTCTGACGTCAATATCTCAAGACCTACAATAGGTATATTAATGAAATTTTGTATTTTAGATAAGTGAGGGGGTCTCAACAGATACTAGAAATTTGATATGCGTAAATAAAATAGATTTTGAGTTATAGGGGGGTCGAATTTGGCCCGAAATGGTTCGTGTAATATAACCCACGGCCGGTGTGTCGCTTTTTTGCTCGAACTTGGCGGACACACTGCCGTGTGTCTAGATCAGTCAATATAATTAAATATTGCAATGTAGCTATATAATATCCCATCATTATAGAAAGTATCAAATATAGTAGACTAAACCTTATACCAGTGACATAAGGATAAAAATTCTACCTCACTAACATAATCCGACAACATCCTAATATTAATTCAACATATTAATTGCATTCTGAGTTAAACGCTGTCATTAAGCTCATCTGTTCGATAGCACCGACATTAGATTCCATTACTGATAATTGAACCTACGATTGTAGTTGGAATCGCTTTCGCAAGATGGCTGTAGGTACCTGTAATTACTTCCCCGAGTTTTCAAATCAAATCGTCAGCTTTAATTAGGGCATTCGCAGACAATTTCCAGCTGTCGTTGTATGATGAGTTTGTTAATAAGAAGTTGATGGTATTTGCCAGTTCCGAAGCGTGGAAATTCTGGGTAGAAAATCGCTCGAGACTTCACTTCACATTGTTGTACGTGTGTTGTAGTAGGATAGTCTCATAGTCAACCTTTTTATTGTCCCACTGCAAGACACAAGCCTATTCTCACATAAAGTATCTATCACCGTTTTCGACGGATTGTCAAGATTTTTGTCAAAAAAGGAAAATTGTTGCATGCTTTTGGACCATACCCCATTATTGCGTTACTAATCAAGATTTGCCTGCAAAATACATAACTCGACTTCCTCCATCAGTTTCACCTAAATCCCGTAGGCTACTTTGAGAACCCGGATAAAAAGTAGCCTAACCTTTCTCGATAAATAGGCTTCCTAACACTGAAATAGTTTTTAACACCAGTCCAGTAGTCCTTGGGTTTAGCGCGTTTAAGCAAATACACTTTTAATACGACTAGTACAGATAAAGACAGAATAAAATTAACAGAGTAGATAAAAAGCAATCCTCTTTATTCCACAATATTAATGCAAGACAGTTTATAATAGAACCTTCCTGGTATTTCTTGATGTCTCCAGAGCGAATCACATTGCGGACTAGTCTATTTATCTACGAGGTATTAAGAGGAAGATCATTTATCTTCATAGCTTTCTTTGAAGGAATTTAAGTTAACATTTGAGTGACTTTTAAAATACTTGTTAAGACTAAAAGGATTTGTAATTAAATGTTAACGGATTAAATGGGATTAGAATTTTATTTGATTGTACTCGAGGGAGTAATTAGAGATGGTGTTGCTTTCGTCTTTTGTTTTGATTTTTATTTCCTTTTTTCATTATTTTGAGGATATATTTTTCTTATCCTTGTAACAGTTATTCATTCTTATTAAGTACGCAGTCTGTAACAGATACTTTTATTTAACGTTTATCATTGCAGTCGTAGATTATATTTGTGTATTATATAATTACTCAGGTATTACCTATGGTTTAATTTTAAAGAGCGGAAGAAAGGTTTCCCCAAAATAATTTTACCTTTCATGTTTTCTCTTCTATTTTCAAGACATTGATTTCTGAAAAGGTTCCTTTACATTTACAATATTGTAACTCCGATCAAAACACAATAATTTACGGATCGTATCATTTCGGGAAACTTCGGCAATCGTCGGCAATCTTCGGCGGTCGTTTGATCGTGATTACTCGAGGGAAATAATTAATTTTGTATATTAAAACGGGAAATTAATGCGTATCTGGTACCTATTGGGTATGTTTGAGTGTCTACAGTTTATTCAATGGTAGAGACTCGTTTCAAATATTATGAACGATCGGTAGGAAAGTATTTTTTGACTTCCTCTTTTTCTCGGCGTCGCCTGATTTATTTTAAACTAGGTAAGCAAATTTTGTTCACTTATGTCTCATCGCTCAACAAAATTGGTCGCAATAGAAGTAATGGTTTTGATCGTGAACAAAACTACTTATATACCATTTAAAGAACCTAGACGATTGAATACTAAAAAAATGACAAAAACCTATTCTACAAGAATTAGGCTTAGTTACAATGAATGTCCTTGGAATCCCAACTTTAACTTTCAAAAAATAAAAGTTATAATAGACTGCCATTCCTTTGTCGGGAATCTCAAGTTTCCAAACGAAATGAAATCTGTCAAATTGTACTGAATAATTTAATTGAATTAAGTTCTCAAGTGATTTAAAGTGTCCGAAGAAGTTAATAAAATTACAGATTCAAATTCTGTTATATTACATCATTAATTTTATAAGGAAATTAATATAAAGTACGGAGTATTTTGGAGTTTTGTTTCCCAGGGAAAATGACGGTTGGAGTTTATTAAAATTGATAATTCTGTGGTTTGGGAATTCATTTCCAAAATTGTTCCATTAATTTAATTATAACAGACATAGTTTATGAGAACAAAAACCAATCAAGATAGAATTTGTTTTTACCTTTACAAAACTTATTCCCAAATAAAAGACAAAGAAACGAGAAGCAAGTTTCTTTGACGAAACTTTCTTAAATAGACTGAAAAGAACAAAAAGCCTTATACCACATTATAGCGGAAAATACCGTGAAAACAAATAAAAGTAGAATTTCTTCGCGGACGATAAACAATTGTTGATGAGAACAAGTAAAAGAAGTTCCACAATATAAATAAATATAAAAGGCATCTCGCTTAAGGAATATTAGATTTTTATTTACCTTACTTTATGCTATAGAGACAAAATGAAGCGTATAACGTGTTATTTTCGCTGAAGTATGAAAGGCTGTAAGATAATAACTTTAATATCATACTCGTGTTAGACCTAATTTCCCAAAAGAGGTGTATTAGAGCACCTATATTCGAAGTGATAAAATATCTCAGGTTCCAAATAGGGGAAAATATACGTTTTCCCAAAAAGTAATGGGTACCTACGTAATAAGTTTTCCCTAATCTAAGAATCAACTTCGTTCCCCGACAACACTTCAAAATATCAATTAATTACTAAGACTAGCTTCTTGTGTTTTCTAGGTTTTTCATTGAATGTTGTCAAAAATCTAAAATTTAATAGCGAAAACACTTTTATTGACTTGCTTAGTGAAAACCTGAGCATGTTTTTATTGATCACCTCTGATCATCCACTTAATCACCGCGGAAAGCACAGTTTAACCTCAACCTACGTACCTATCTTTTCAGCAGTTACCAACCCGCCGTAATAAACTGCAATACATTTTAGAAATACGCGATGTTTTTCTATATTACACACTTTGAAAAGGGTTCGTGACGTCACAAATCCAATATGTCGCTTGGATCGAACACGACAATAGAACATACGAAATACCGTCAAGTGTCAAACGACGTCTGTAAGGGCTTTACAAAAGGACTGGAGAAAAGGGTATTTTCTATGATCTTAGTTGATATAGTGAGGTTTTGAGCAAGAAACTTGTAAAGGGTAAGGTATTATTTTGTAGTAGGTTTTTTCCGCGGTCATTGAACTTGGTTTTTTCAGGATTATTCTGTGGTTTTAGCAGGTAAGGCTATCCTTCACAATTAATAGAAGAGTACGAGCATCTTACTGAATATAAGGCATTTGAAAATCCTTACACAAATTAGCTGATTTAAAATGGAAAATTCACGAACCTATATTTCGACCATTGTGAAATCAATGATAGCCATTATGTGACTCGGCAGCGAACTGATATACACATTATTTTTTTTTCTGAAATAAACAAAATACATTACTAGTATCACCAGCAACAGCATAGAAAAAAACTAGAACATTCTACAAAACACCACAAATCTTATTTAGAACAGAAAAGTATTTTAGTCTCATTTGATTCCGTAATGGCGGCGCCAGTGTGAAATTGCGAAAAGTACTTTAATGGGTACTTAGTTGTAAGAGCCGGCAACAGTTTCACGCCTCACGAAATACGGATTCGGTTAATTTTACTAGCTTGTGGAATATTTTTAGCATGGCCTTATAATATATTTGTATGTATTGTTGTGAGTGTGCCACAGATTTGTTTTCGAAAGTAATTGGATTTTTGACCTATTTCTCATTGTTACCTTTTCTTGTAGCAGGTCTAAAGCTCTCATCTATATAGCAAATCTTAAGTAAAATGAGTAAGCCGTGGTATTGAAAGAGTATCCTATTTAACATTGTGAAAACTAGAAAACGAACAGTTTGTTTGAACCCTAAGTGGGTACTTAGAATCTACTTGTCCAATTTGAAAAAATATTTCAGTTAGCCCTTTTCTCGATGAAGGCTAGGCTACTTTTTATCCGGGTGCGCGAAGTAGTTTGCATGAGAAGAAATAATTGTTGTGGTTACTTCAGAACCAACTCTCATATATTAACTAGTAGCTATTTCTCAAAATAACACTTATCAATTTACCTTTTTACTACAAAAACACATCCAAAATAGGGTAAGAACACCAATTCTCGTCACTAACATAGGTACAACAAAATCGAATAGATATCATCCAAAGTGCGTTATTAAGTCTGAGCACGGTTTCGCAATTTCCGTCGTGTTTCCCGCGTAATCGCGTCAGACGGATGTGCGCCGGCCATTTTGGTTCTCGACAACCACAAAGTTTTTCACAAGGATAAAGGAAAGATAGCAGAGGTGCTATAAGAGGGTAAGCCAGGCATCTCCTTGTAGGCCATGTAAAAGGTAGGCGTCATCAGTAACTAGAACTAACGAGGCGTTCGGGTTCCTTGTTAAATCAAAACTAATCTGTTGGTCTTGATTAATTGGTGATTTTGTTTAGAAAATGATGGGCAGATTCTATAGAAGGCGTATGAGGGATAGTAACGTTCCTCGTCCCCCCCACACGCACTACTTTCTTAGGAAGTTTTGCGTTATGACATCTCCATAAGTCGTTTTATTCTCCATGGCTTTTCGCCTTTAGTTCGACAAGCTCAAAGAAAATAGTTACCTCGGTTTGTCATTGTCAGTAAGAAACTTGATATTGGCGCTGTTTGAGTTTTTGTCGTCAGATCGACAAAGATTGGTAAGTGTGATAATGGTTCTCTTTTGTGGAAGCTGAAGTGATATACTCGTAGAAGAATATTTCTTTTGTTTGTCTGAGAATGTTGGGAGAGCAGAATGTTTGAATCGGTTATGACTTGCCTGGTTGGTTTTGTGTGGTCCTTACCTTTATAAACACTACTTGACCCCAACCACTTATATAATTTCGGAAACCCGGAAAACTATTCAACGCTTATAAACAAACATAGTTCTCTTAGCTCACAAGAAACAATAGTTTGTCTGGGTGTGTTGTGCTGAAATATTATCACGGCTAAGAATCCTACAAAGCGTAGCGTGTAAAGGCACAATATTTTAGCCTAAGTCCCATCCCGAAAAAGTCCAAACCAATTCATTTGGAAAGTTACGCAAGTCTTGTACAAAACTGTTCTCAAGTCGAGCTATTTCTCAAATTAAAGTACAATAGAGCCTTGGAGAAGGAAAAAAGGCAAATTGTTAATAAATCCAAGTAAAAACGTAGCAAATACGGTCGATATTTCAGGGTCCCACGTTTCAATTTGTAGGATTGCGCGAAAAATCGAGAAGAGACTTTCGTGAAAGTACTACGAAACACAGACATTTATTTGTATTTAGGTAATGTGAAGTTGAAATGGGCATTGCGACGAAATTACTTGGAATTATTTTCACCAAATTATTCGGTTATTACTTTGTCCAGTATTAGAATTTAATGTTCGCAAAATTTTTTCATAAGGCATTGTTGTTGAAAAGTGAAGTGGAACCGAGGTAGTCTTTTAACGAGCTCTTAGAAACAAAAAGAAAAAGATTCAACTTTTATATGAAAACTAGCTGTTGCCCGCAACTTCGTCTGCGTGGGCAATATAGAATAGTCAAAATACTACTTATCCAGTAGGTGCATTCTTTCACGTGACAGTATAATTAGGATTAGCACTTAGCAGTCGCATAGATTCATTGATCGAGGTTGTGTTGTGGATGTGACCATTTATCTAAACAAAAGAAGTAAAGTTTGTGACGTTGTGAATATCTCTGGATCTAGTCAGCCAATTTGGAAAATTATTACGTATGGTGCGTAAGTAATTTTCACAGGAAACAGCTATAATCTATGTCTATATGCTTTGAGTCTGACAAAGCTGTCATTTGTACATTTTCTGCAGCTGCTGCGACTAATCAGAAGCCAGAAAGTCTGTCAGTCTTACCATGGATATCGGCTTGTGTAGTTGACTGGATTGAAGATAGGTAGATAGGTAGTCGCTCCAAGCAAAATATTGGTACTCAAACAGATTCGGTGACTGGAAGCCAACACCAACATAGTTGGGGAATAGCTGGATGGATGATAAAATGAGTCATCATCATCAGCAGGCGCATAGGGTAGGATAGTTTCACTACTGGGGAGAAACACTTGTATGACGGGGATTTTCTGTGCACTTACTCACTATGGTAAGGCTGACCCCACATTAGGCGTGCGCGATCCTCGGACGTGTGAGTAGCGCGGACGTCGCGAGCACGCTGCATGAACGTCGCGTGCAAGCGACGCGCTCGCGGCGAGCACGCGGCGCTCGAGTTGCGTTCTTACCCCTTCGCCCGCTATCCCCGCCGCCCGCTAAACGCCTTAGCAGTTAAACGTCAAGGAGAGCGGCGCGTGCGCGCTGCAAATGCCGCAGGGCAGCAAAACGCGACGCTCACGCAGCGCGCTCGCGACGCACGCTTGGCGCCCGCGCTACTCACACGCCCGAGGATCGCGCACGCCTAATGTGGGGGAGGCCTAAGCCGGGACTCCACCGAAATGTTTGCATTAGTTCACGAATAGGCAAAATGTACGTATCTGTGAGAGTCCACTTCATGTGTTCGTACTTGAAACCTGCAGTTTTGCCAAGATTTTCAAAATGTACGCTTGCAATTTGTCATTTCTTGGTGGAGCCAGCAAATCGAAAGAAACATAAGTGTTGTATACTGTGCGTCACTACCGCACACCGGGAAAATTTCGCTCTTGCGGAGGACGTTTATATACCATATTTTGTGTCACACAGGACGACAGTAAGTATCCACCGAAACACTTTCAAAGATCTGATGAACGAACAAATCAGACCTGACTTGGTCACCTGGGGCCAATCAGAGCTCTATGAAGCGATCATATGCTTTGGCTCCTACTATTATTGTGGTTTCTGAAAATTTATTCACCTCATTCAACGATGAATGTAATTCTGATGGTATGGTACTATTAAGAACACTTGCTTAGCGCAGAAGCTGACGTTGGCAGGTCGACTCTTTTGACTTCTCGAATAGGATACCATTGGTTTTTGTGCAATGCACACCTGCAATGCATGCTGGATTAGGATAGGATACAGGTGGATTGGATTTGCAACAGAGAACAATTCTGTCTTTGTGATTGAATGACATCAAACGTAGTTTTATATAAAAGGTGTTTTTTTAGACTTGGCTCGGGTCTTACTGAGACTGTTCGTAATCGTGACCAGTTTATTTGCGATCAGAAGTTGAAAGTAAGCATGTCTCTGGTATGCGACGCGCAATTTGTACGCTTTCAGACGCATAAAGCATTTTACGTGTGTATGGTATTAAATCGAGAAAGCTCCCATTTCTTATCTGCACTTTGTATCTGGGCTTGTTCTTAAAGCTACAGAATCCTACATTACCTACCTACCTCACGCTTAGCAGCGCTTGCGAGAGACAGATCCTCCTTGCTTCTAGGATTAAGTTTACATATTTTGCATCAGAAAAAATAATTAAGGTCTACTTAATACTACTCACTCAAAGTAATTTGTTTTAAGGCCACCACATTAGTGGAAGATAAGCTAAACTAAGTTCATGAAAAAATCCTGATATGAACTCCATCTGTAACTTTAAATGATAATTAATTGTTCCACTAAAGTCATCATTTTTGACATAATGTTCAAAAAATAATTTAGATGGCACCGTTTTAAATTTGGCTGAGAACTATTAATTTTCCTTTCATCAAGGTAATAATTATAATTGGATTTTGATGTGGTACGGCAAACTGACAAACACTATTGAAATGTCTATTGAAAAATTACACTACGTGTTAAAATATGGTGAATTACGGAAAATACACAACTCCATCTGTTGAAATAATAATCCTTTATAAAGAATGTATGGTAATTTATTGTCATTTACCACCTCGCTCCTTTGACAAATTTTATGTATTTTATTTAACACAGATTACCACAGATGGAGCTACTTTAACCTTGGCTAAACAAAATTTTCATTTTTTTTTTCTTATGAAGGTGTGATTTTCTGTGTAAAGGTTAATAATAGGCCGATCAACTAATATAAGTGCAACATTCAAATGTACAGTTTTGACAAACAGATTGCGTGTCGTGATATTTTACATCTTGAATTCACAAAATTAATCATATCTTTTGATAGAGTGAATCGATTTCGATGAAACAAAAACTAAGTAATACCCCAAGTTACGTAGAATTTTTGTATATAAGCATTGTCTGCATTGAATTCGTAGATTTTACGTGAATCCCGAACGAACAAACAGATAAACAGACAAACAGACAAACAGACAAAAATGACAAAAATGATGGAAATGGGTTCTGTTAGTTATCCTTTAACATGCTGGCTATTTTTTTTGCCAATTTCTTCAATGTACAAAAATTACTTTTCTACAGATTTATTATATGTATAGATTTAAATTTTCTTCGCAAAATCTCCTGTATGAAAAGTATGTTTTATTAACTCCGTTGTTTCCCTTACTGGAAAGTGCAGTTTTGGTACTTTTAATCACAAATTGATACATCTACTGGTTGAACGGAAAACGATCGTAAAACTTTAACAACTGCATATGAAAAACTTTCAGTTTCTTTCTATATAAAATCTCTTTTCTATAATAATGAAACCAAAAATAGGTAAAACAATTAAAATAAACGAATCCTATTCACAGCAAACCTAACACAGATACAGTGACATCAAAACGAACCAGTTTCAGTATAAATTGGAAGTTAAAACAAGCCACAAAATAATACAATTAAAGCGAACTGTCCGGCGTTCACTTTGAAGCCTCGGAATCAGCGCTGCAGTCAAACTGCTGCGGTCACTAACTCCCTTTCTGGCAAGCGGTGCATACATTAACTATTTATACACACGAATAAAGAGGTATACTTGTATGTTCGCTGTTTGCAGCACTGGATTGTTCAGGAAGATATTCTAGTTACCAATGTTATTATGTTTGGAGGAAGTTTGTTCCTCTTTCGAGCGAAAACTACCGATTGGATTTTTTATGAAACATGACAGTAATGTAGTCTATACCTCTTTATCAGAATAACATATAGGTTACATTTTATCCGGATGCGGAAAGTGGGTGAAATCGCATTGAGATAATGAAATGGCAGTCAGATATCACATTATAATGCAATATTAAAAAAAATTATCAATTTATATTTGGGAAAAATGTGTTTATTTCCCCAGATACTATTTGGACATGAAACACTATCTTCAGATTTAACAGCACCCAAACACGAGAAACTCACACAAAATATAATTAAGTACCGCCCACAAAAAACTACTAGATACAACAAAAAATCCCATTTAGTTGAACACAAAACCGTCTATTTATAGGCCTTAACAATAGCTCATCACATCATCCAATTGCCAGCTTATGTTGCCAAGATAATGCTCTGACAGTTCCCAAATTACTCAGGATATTTCCTTTGTGGATAGCAATGGATGTTGTGTAACGGCTTAGAGCATTGAATTAACTGGAATCGGCTTGAGCACAAATGTCTATCCGACTTTAAAAAGGAGGTCCTCAAATTGACCATTATGTAGGTTATGTGTACCTATTTATACATTAAATAAAATATAAAATAATATTTATGCAGTTTTCAATACATATGCAACAAATTAAATTATTAATAGCCCACTTATACATTTTCGATGTTCACATCATTACGCTCGCACAACAAAACGTGACGTACGACGATGAGGTTTTGTACTTTTGTTGGTAGGCAGAACACGTCAATGGCGTATCCAGTATGTTAAACGCTCTAAGAAATCTATCCTTTATAGCCCGCAATGGAAGTTGCATAACGCCAACGTCACAGCCAAGTAATAATGAAACATTTAGTTGGTATTAAAGTGACCCGCAGCTGGGATTGTTGAAGTTCGTGAGTTAGTGACAGGGTTCAGCAATTTGATTGTGTAATCCGTGGGTAGGTTGAAGTTGGATTGTGTTTCTGATTGGAAGTTCGATGGTGGGCAGACGTGAACTATTCGTTTGAATGTCATGGAATCTTATAACCGCAAAGTTAACAAACTTACTAAAGAAGTATACTGCATTATGCAAAAACACATAGGAAGTGATGAAGGGCGGGCCGTTTTAGGGCTGTCTTTTAAACACCCAAAAAGTGCTCATTAATGAATAAACTTTTTTGAGTTTGAGTTTACTTTTTTAGCCAAAGTGTGTTTTATCTATCGAACTTATATAACCTATCTAGGTTTGAGAGAACATTACAGACCAAATATCAATCGATTCCTATATGAAACCAAAACAATACCTAGCAGTTAAATGAATAATTGCATTTTAAACGCCACTTTTGTGTAGTGGTGGCAAACATAGGCTCGCGTGCGGTCTATCAAAGTGGTATTCAGTTGTTCCATTATGTAAGTTGTCAGTGCTGGCCTGCAGTTTGGATTCATGCCAGGTTAGGCGCAATAAAGTTGCAACACATTTGCATAACATGTATTAAATAATTGGCAAAATATAACTGCATTAAACCTGAAGAACAAATAGAATAATTTAGTTAGAGAGAAACACTGATATTTACGTCAGAACCATATATTTTTGTGTCCATTACAAAGCACTTTTCCCATATCACTGGAAGACTTAATTACTTGATGAGTTTCCCGTGTCCCACAAAGAGACAACAAAACTAATTTGGTTATGAATCATCATAATTACTCAGCTACATTAAGATGAAATGGTAGAATTAGAAATATATTCCTGCGGTTTGTATGACAAGCGAATTCACACGAACAAGTCCGTGATAAATTACGTGACATTATAACGTTCAGCTCATTTTAAACAGCATTAAGATTCATGGCCTGAGACTGTAAACAAAGAACTTGAAATTGCGGCTTTGCAATCGGATTACCAAGTTTAGTTACAAATTTTGTTAAAGCATAAAGAATACTAAATCCATGAACATGATCGGGAAGTTTCAAGGCCATATTATGTTCTTTGTTTCAGATAAAATGATGGTGTGGACGCGAGAGGCTGGTGGCGAGCAGTAGGTGGATGTGAGAAGACGTCAAAATGCTTCACAGGACGTCATCGTCGAGACGACGGCGCGCTTCCCGGAGTGCAGCCACGTCACCACAAGCGAGATCCCCGAGAGCATCAGCGCAGCCCTCTCGAAGAGCCTCGTTAGCAGCTACAGAGACTGATGAAGAAATGGAGCCAACTCCGCCGCCACAAAGAAGTCCTCGAGCGAGCCTCGCACCAGATGCTGCGCTAGACTACCATCGCAGTCCAAGACACTCACTCGTCCCCGAACCTAGATCTGCCAGAAATTCTATAACACCCGATACAGCTTTACCTACAAGAAACACTCTAGCACCATCTAGAAACAACTTAGCAGTTGACATGAATTATGGATCAAGACTCAGTCTAAATCCTCAAGACTTTAACAGAAGTCCAAGAAACAGTATTACGCCTGATGCTACTGCCAGAAGTCCGCGACGAAGCTTGGTCCCTGAGGGTACTTCATGGAATCAGCCTCGAAACTCCTTGGTGCCAGATGTTGGAAGAAGTCCTCGTCATTCTGTAGCAAGTATTCAAATAGACCCCGCTCGGAGTCAAAAAGACTTAGGCCCTAGTCCTCGGACCAGTCCAAGAGGGAGTGTAGGGCCTGAAGCTCCATTAAAGAAAGATATTCAAGAAATGAACAGGAGTCCGAGAGGATCTTTGATTCCTGATTCACAAAGGAGTCCTCGAGGAAGTATCGCACCATCAGAAAGGAGTGCGCGAGGTAGTCTAGTCGCAGGAGACTGTGAAGCAAATAGGATCAGCCCCAGAGGAAGTTTAACGCTGACATTCCAAGAGCCACTGGTTTCCCGAGAGCGACGGCCGAGCGAAGACAGCCAAACTGCGGGTAAGTGAGTTGATTAGTCACACCTTTGACCGAGTCCCGAGACAAATATCTCAATTAGCCCGATTAATAGACAGACTTAATATTTACGACACAAAATGAAGGTAAATTGACGCCAACCCTGTCGGAATGGCGCCCGAAATCCTTGTCTTATTTAAATTAAGTGGCTTGATGGATTTCTCGGAATAATCTCTATTTTGACAGCTTGTCGTGATTTGAATTATGTGCCAGCTCTGAGAGTTTGGGTCCTAAAGTCAATTTCCGTTTGGAGTATGCGTTTAATTCCATTTAGACATTTTAATTAACTGTGTTAGTTTGGCAATTTAACGCTGCACACCAACAGATAGTTATTTAAATGCAAATTCATTTTTGCACTAAGATGCAAAAGAGATAAGATTTCTACTATAGCTAGTAAAATTCAATCATTCTTTCATCTGTCTACACGCATCGATCAATGGAATTCTTTTCACCAGGTACCCGAGGACGGAGCGTGTCTCCCTACAGAGCGTCGGTGGCTGGCAGACAAACCGGGGCTGGTGCACCCTCAGACACTGGGTCTCGAAGAGCCTCCAGCTCTGTGAGTCAGGTAAGGTATCATGAACTTTGTATATTTAAGGACTAGTAGTATTTAAGGACTATATTAGCTTGATGATTTGATAATGGGTAATGAGCTTCTGTTCAGATTCTAGTAAGAAAATATGGAACCAAATTTTGGAGAATATTAGATGATATTAGATATTTAGATGAAGTCGGTAAAACGTTTTTGAACTAATAATCCTGTAGTTGTGATGACACTGCTGATTTATCAGATTCAGTATAGATTATAAAATAATGCAATACGCCTTTGACCAACCTTAACCCCAAAAGCTTATAATATTTTATAACAACGCGTAAAACTACGGTCTCATTCATGACCAGAAAGTTTTATTTCCAGTTATTTTGACGACCGGTGATGAAGACTTAACTGTGTCATATAAAGTCCGGTTAAAGCGTTTAATGGACACTTTTGGAAACTAGTGTAACTTTCAAAATATTAATCGACAGTATAGAAGGAAAACGTACAGATGAATTTAGAACCTCCTTTGTAGAAAGTCGGTTAAAATGCATGTGACACATAAACAAAAATAAAAAGGTTTTTTTAAATATATTTTTGCACACATTTTTCATAAGCCGGAGATTAAAGAGATTTTGGTGCATGTTATAAAAATGTTTTATATTAATAAAAACGTGGACATTTCTGAAAAATATTTGCAAAAAAATCTCGATGTTTTTGACAGCGTATGCTAGTGGTAAAAAAATTACATTATTTATTGATATTTTGGTCTACTCTATTATTGAAGTTTTCAAAATTATGTAGCTGGAAGCAATAAGCAGTTACAGCTAAAATGAAAGGCGGTTCAATTTTAAATAAAATGTTTCATATTTCAAAATGGTTAACAAAAAGTCACCATTTCGACTGAAATTATAGCAATTTCAAATGCCGTTAGCCGTTGATATAACCTGAAAGACGAAAAGCAATTACGATGAAATGACTGAGATAAAATATTTCAGCACCCAAGTTCTGATGTTCGTATAAATTATTATATTTTGTGATTGCAAATAAATCATTTAACTTGCTGGTGTTAGAGATAACGTAACTTCAGGCTTGTTTGGCAAAGGGTTAAGCAGATAGTGGGGATTAATATTTTAATAGACTTTGCAATTTAGTATAACTTATGCTAGCCCTTCGAATCCATCTATCATTTAATTAATCTTTGATAGAAGTCAAGGCTCCATTTTCACAAAAGTCAATGACAGTCCGCAACTAAATTCCCTCATCTTCGTCTTCCACTGAAACATAAAATAGTTTTCTGCAAAGTGACTCGTGTAATTTTTTGTGGCGACAAAAACTTTGACAAGAAAATAACTCAGAAACCAAAAACTCTGTCAAACAT
Source organism: Helicoverpa armigera (assembly GCF_030705265.1). NCBI lineage: Eukaryota > Metazoa > Arthropoda > Insecta > Lepidoptera > Noctuidae > Helicoverpa > Helicoverpa armigera. Next base: position 750,679 of record NC_087126.1, read on the forward strand.
CACACATATCTTCAAATTCTCGATTCGTGATTTTCAATTGTTTTATGAATTTAATTTTACCATAATTTAACTACTAGGTATAAAATTCTAGAATTCCAGATTCAGCTGAATAACCAATGTCCTTATGGAAAGTTTAACAGATTATACAGCTTAAAGTAAAAGTAAAGTATGCTCTAATTTAGTTCAGCGTTTCAACAAAAGGGCTTTGTTTCCTAATTCGTTCAGGTTAAAGAACTATTAATGAGCAGTTACAAGAACGAACAAACTTAAACACAAGCCGGAAGGTGAATGACCAGTAAATGGCGTTATAATTTCAAGTTTTAAAGCACAAGCAAATAACGAAGTTTTCCATGAAACATGCAATAATAAATTATGCAGTTATTATGAATGTCATTACTTTAACAGCACTACTAATTACGATTGAATTTTAAAATAATTTGCATTTAAATTAAGTGTTTCACTCACAGTAGGTTTTAAATTGTTTTAAATAAGCGTGAACTAAGAATTATTAATTGCTCATGCAAACACTACGTAAGTAGAATTCGTAGCCGCGTAGCAATCGCTACGCTTTCGTAGCACTGGCGTAGTCTTATCTATACGTACCTTTTACTATACCTTGGCAAATTCTTTATTGACACTCTCATGGTCCATACAGATGAATGAATATTTCCAAAATGATTAATAACAATCTCTGAACAATTTTCACTCTCAATCCTTCTTGCACAGGTCTCAGGAGATGAACAACGTCGCCTCTGCGGTGAACAGGCCAAGTACAGTGATAGGACTGGCCTAGGCCTAGGCATGGGCCTGACGACGTACGGCTCAGTGGCTTACCAGCTGAAAGACGCCAATATGGAAGCTTCTGGAACCGTGGATTTCGTATGCAGGGCTGCTAAGATTATGAATAGGACGAGTAAGTTATATAATCCTCATATTAAATATTTTTAATATTTATGTTTTAGCTATAAAAGAGTTGTGTGAGTCCAAGAGTCCTAGAGTCTTCTTAAGGGTACGAATCACTTATGCCCAGTTCAGTAACGAGATGATGTTTGCCGTCATAAAGTTATATCCTACTTATTTCATTTTGTCATTTTTTTATGTTAAATCTACAAATGTTTTAAAGTATTTTTTTCTCATGCCTTCTATAGTACAAAGAAAAAACTTAAAAACTCTTGGGACTTATATTATTTTTTTCATTTTTCAAAAGTTTTTTCATCGTAATTTTTGAAACACCTGGGAATAAGCCTTTAGAACTTTCTTGAATTGAATAAAAGAACAGACTTATTAAGACGGATTTTTTGCTACTTATCACAGAAATTATAATATTATTATCAAACTTTATTGCGTTCTCAATAACTTTAATATTTTCTGAGAAGATAATAAAGCTAATTTTAATATTTCAAGTAATATTAAGATTTAACTAGTCTACTGAGATTTTAATTTACGCCCTAAAGATCATTATTAACAGTATAATAATATAATGTAATTTTGCTTTTGTCAAACAAATTATTCTTATTGAGAGTGATACTTGAGGAAATGAGGAAACACGATATTTCCTTGATTCCTCATTAAGATTAAGCTAAATAGATAATGTACCATTTGAATTATTTATTCTTAATCTTTTTGACAAGTAATCTGTTAAGTGTTAGATCACAAAAACCTTTTATTGTGATGCAATAAGATATACTTATTTACCAGATAAATAATAGGTACCTACATTATCACTACATAGTAGATATAAAACAAAGTCGCTTTTTCTGTCCCTATGTCCCTTTGTAAATTTTATATTTTTAAAACTACCAGACCGATTTTCATGTGTTTTTTTAAATAGATAGAATGATTAAAGAGGGATGGTTTATATGAATAATAATATACATTAAATAGTGAGGAAAAACTGTTATCTGCATATAATAATCCGTATATAATAATTTATAGTATCTTGATTTCAACATTTTTTATTCAGTTTCAAGTAAGATTCAGGAATAAGTATTGATTTCGCAATTATAAGATAGAGCTTCAAAGAACAATGCTATATTATGCCAGCAACGTGTGGTCTAATATAAGCTTTATGCTCGTAAAAATAAGATGCAATTAGCTAAAACGTTGTGATGTTAAATATGATGTTTTTGTTTCAGTTCTCATGACGGTGTTCTTGGTGATGTTGTCTACACTGCCTATTATTATGATGATTATGGGTAAGTTATTATCACAAAATATTATAGCAATATATTAGAATTAAAGGTGGCTCTAACATAACTTACTAAATCTTGATATCAGGAGATGGATCTGTTAGAAGTAATGATCACTTCGATTTTTCTTGGAAAAGTCATAATTTAGCAGGATTGTGTTATCGCGGTAAGAGAAGAAATATATCGAATGTAAAGAGCCATGTTAGCCATGGCAGAACATTAATCTATATCTACTAATATTACAAACTCTTAAAGTTTGTTAGCACAAAAGTTTTAAACATCTACATAATTAACTTTCTTAATAATTACAGCTTTGTACCTAATTTTTGCCTCACAACTTACTTCACAACATTAAAGCAGCTACGTAAATACCCGCGTACAGTCACCGAGATAAAGCTTAAACCAAAGTTGACACAAATCTGATAAGTCCACGCGGACGAGATGCCAACATAATGACATTACTGACAGATGCCACAAAATGGCGCCGAAAAAATGTTACCAAAAAGTTTGTAAATAAGTTTATTGATTAAAAGGAGGTTCTAATGGCGGTCGTCGAGAAGTTTTGGCGGTGTTTGATTGAAGTTACGGAGTTTAGACAAGTTTGACTCAGTTTGAGGGCAAGAGAAATGTTCAGGAATTTTGCTAGGCTTTTGAATAGATAACGGCGGGATCAGCTTTGTTTCTTAATACAATTAAATTGTTGAGGTTCCTTTTTGTTCTATTATGTCGACATGTTGCTATAAGAAGTGGGAAGGAATACCTGGAATACCTTTGAATCATTAGAGCTCTAGTTAATTAAATAGAAAATGGTTCTACGAACTTTGATTTTGAACCATACTTAACGGTATTATCTAATTGAATTTTGTTCTTCTTTGTTGAAATAACCAAAAGGTAAAAACTTAACCCAAACAGAATTCTACTCGTGGCTTTACCAGCATCCCAAAGTCAGAACTGATCATTTATTCCCCACACAAGTTGAGCACACCGGTAGAATCGCATGAATATTCAAATTAATTAATACACATCTGATTGAACCGTTTCACTAGAACCAATAAGTTTCACTGTTGCTCATTACACGGAGTCGATATGTATCTGACAGGTTATTAAATTGCTAATTAAAATGAAATACGCTTTGTATGTTCAAAGGGTTAGAAATAACGCTCTTGAGATTGCGATTTTCAGCAGTGTAGATTGTTAGGTTATGATTATAGGCAACAGTTGGTATTACCTTATAATTCGGTTTTTAAAGAATAATGATGACCTATCTTCTTAACCAGCCAGGTATCCAAGACATATTACTTTACAGTACACAAGAATTTTCACAGACGCTGGTACCTACATTCCGTCAAAAGATGTAATAATATTATATCAGTTTTCTCTTTCATTTCAATAGCCACACACAGCAGCTACAAAATATTCAATGTTTATCTTGTTAAAACTTATCCGAGCCCACATTACGTATTCACGTTGAAAGTAAAATATAAACAAAATAACCCTTCCCTTTAGTGGATCTACTTACATAGACACCTACAAATTCTTATTCACGGTCGAAAATAACGATGAACTCATCTTTTTAGGTCAAACCTTTGTAAAAATTATCATAATTCGATTCCATTTTTTCGACAATAAAATCGAATAAAAAACGCTCACTCGATTGTAATCGATCGTTTGTACTCGGACAAATATTTGTACAGTCAGGAACGGTTTAATCAACGCGCTGATCGTTGAATCCGGTGCGTACTGGTATAATCCGGTTCCGTGCGGGCCGGCCACGGGAATTAGGTCGGTGACACATTATTGGAATCTTGTTGATTGTACTGGCTCCAGCTTTGACCCACTTCGTCCCACCGTAATAACTATGATGGTTAAAGTTCCTTTCAAGAATTTTCTTTTTTGACTTGTTAAGTAATTTTCGTTAATTACTTACATAAGACAATTATGTATATCCCATTATATTAATTCCTGATTTATGGACGTGACCAAAGAATTGGGGACACAAGAATTGTCATAAAATCACCTTCCTAGCCATTTCTTGCAGTTGAGTAGGTATAAGCGTTTGACATAGAACGCCTATATAACGCACTTGGTAAAATTGGTTATTAGACTTTCTAGTGACTGAAACACGGAGGAAATAACGACGAAAAGATGGTCAGCCATCCACAAACCTACTTTTACCTTATGATCAAGCGACTCATGTTGCTATTACTTATAGTGGGTCCACACGATACCAACTTCACACAGATTTCATAGAATTTTATCTGAGCAGTAAATCGTGCATACAAAAGGTTAAGCCAATAAAGGACTGTAGGTACAAACATATTATTATTTTCATCACATTTCCAGTCAGACTTTAGATTTTGTTCAAACTTTAAGTTCCTACAAATATTTTTACAAACTTAACGTTTGTATCGTGTGGATCTACCGTTAACCACAAGCTTCTCAGGCTTCTCATAAAATATAGACGCTATATTTTATAGCAGATACCTAGATGTTTTAGTTTTCCGGCCACTACTCGCAGCTAAATTGGGTCACCTCAGCTTCCTTTATAAATTGCATGAGTTATCAAAGGTTGAGACACAGAGAAGCAGGATATTGAATATTCCCACATTACCTACCTTGGAACTTTGATCAATAAACGTCGCTCAGTAAATATCGATGAAACTTAGAGTAAACATTTTCAATTTTATGGCTTTTGACATACTTGTAACTTTCTATTTTTTAATCATAAAAAATATTCATATCGTAATTAACGGCAGTCGATTGTTTCAATTTGAATTGGTTCCTAAATCATTACGAAGATGAATCGAAGCGCTCACATTACAACGATCAGGTTTTTAGAAGGTAGCAGACTGACTTAAAAGTTGGATTGGATTCTCAATTACCCCCAAAATAAACTGTTTGCCAAGCATTGAACCAACTATCGGCCAACTGTTTATTCTCCAGTGAGCTAAATCAAAACGTTTATTCGCGTTCATGACGCGCAAACAAGCTAGGGTTCTTAACGTCATAAATGTCCTAGATTTTGCCCCTATAAGATTCATCCATACTTCAAAAATCACCATCACCGCTACACCGACGTATCACCTTTTCCCCCCCCCAGGAGTCCACTACCTCCGAGACTGTCCAGCGGAACCCCGTCTGCCAGTCTACATGATCGTGGGTGGCGTGTCAGGAGGCGCCGGGCTCGCCTGGCTGCTGTTCACCCAACTCTTCGGGAGAAACTCCAACTCTTCAGCCAGCGTGCCTGAGAAGATTCTAGCGTCGTTGCTGACTTTGTTTCTGATGGCTTGGTAAGTGTTTCGTGGATATAAGGATTAATGACCTTTTAGTTTAATGTAAGACATAATCCAACTAGGCGTGTGAGTCTTGGTAGGTGCCATCTCATCCTCGTAGTCATAAATAAAAATAAAAAAATTAGGTGTAGCAAATAAAAATTACATGATTGATAAGGATTGCAAAGTAATATTATTGAAAATTTTATTTATTTGTTTATAAATAATAAATTATTTTATACAGAATTTCGAAATATTCCAATTATAAGCTAAAGCTTGATTATAAATAAATCTCTTAAAATCTGTCAGACACGACAGGTGACCTTACACTTTGTATTTAAAATCTATTACATCAAATTACATAATCAATATTATTTCAACACTACTGCTTGATAGACAGCTGGATAAGTGGATCACATTGCATGATGCACAGTTTGGGTTCCGGCCTGGACTCTCTACTGAGAGCGCTATTCTTTGTCTAAAGCAGACGGTCCAATACTATAAGGATAGGAATACTCCGGTATATGCTTGCTTCCTTGACCTCTCGAAGGCGTTCGACCTGGTGTCATATGACATACTTTGGGAGAAGGTCAGGGAAGCGGGCGTACCATCGGAGTTGACGAGCCTGTTCCAGTATTGGTACTCGAACCAATGTAATCAGGTGCGTTGGGGTAGCACTCTCTCTGAGCCGTACAGGTTGGAGTGCGGGGTGAGGCAGGGGGGGTTAACCTCGCCTAAGCTCTTCAACCTGTACATGAATGAGTTGATCGTTGGGCTCAGCAGTAAGCATGTCGGGTGCAAGATTGATGGCACCAGTATCAATAACATTAGCTATGCTGATGACATGGTGCTGCTGGGCCCAACGGCTGGCTCAATCAGAGAGATGCTGCAGATGTGCGAGAGGTATGCAGCCACTCACGGTCTGCAATATAATACGGGTAAAAGTGAATACTTGATCTTTGAGGCCCCCGGGAGGTGTGTGGAGTATGAACCTGTAATCTCACTAAATGGCAGGCCACTCAATAGGGTTAAACAGTTTAAGTATCTAGGCCACTATCTGACCGTGGACCTCAAGGATCAAGTAGACATTGAACGTGAACGCAGGGCACTAGCAGTTAGATGCAACATGTTGGCTCACAGATTTGCTCGTTGTAGCAGAGGAGTTAAAATCACTTTATTCAAAGCTTTTTGTACCTCGTTCTACACGGGCGGTCTGTGGGTTAACTGTACGCGGAAGGCTCTAGACGCCCTGCGGGTACAATATAATAATGGTTTCCGGCTGCTGTTAGGGCTGCCTAGATACTGCAGTGCATCGGGCATGTTCGCTGAAGCACGGGTGGATGATTTCCATGCGCTCATGAGGAAGAAGGCTGCCTCGTTGCTAAGCAGATCTAGGTCCAGCGCTAACAGCATCCTACAAGTCTTGGCCGACAAGCATGACGCTCCGGTGCTTAGGCATTGGATCGAGTTGCTTGTTAGGCAGACACTTAGCTCTTAGGTATTACTAACCCTTAGTCTTTAAGTTATAGTTGATAAGATACTAAGAATTGGGCCATTGTAGTCATCAAAAATAAACGCATTATTATTACTACTCAAATATTCAATTAAGTTTCATAATTTATAAACTGGAAACCAATCAGAAACTTATTTACGGCACAAACAAAATTATAGTCGAATTTCACGTTTGTGGAAACGGAAACTTGTTTCGCTTTATTTAAGGCTAAAGTAGTTTAATAGCAGTTGGAAAAGTTTATTTTATGCCGTCGTTAACTACACTGTCGAGCAAAAAACTTTGGCCATCGCGACATTTTGTGAAAATAAAAACATGTTATGTGAGATTATTTTTCGTTCCACTGAAGGATTCATTTATAAAATGTCAAATAAAAGAACCAACTGTGGATACCTATACAGAACAATGATTATCATCATCATCATCATAATCTCATAGGCCATAGGACGTCCACAGCTGAACATAGGCCTCCCACTTGGATCTCCACAGATACCTGTTGAAAGCGACCTGCATCCAGCGCCATGATTATCTTAACTTCAACCAATTATGTCACATACTATAACACATACTCATTTCTAGTACACCCTACTGAACATTTACAACAATTCTCTTACTACATACTTTTAAAATAATAGTCATTGTAAATCTTAATCACATTACGGGTTTTGGTAGATAATATTGTCCGCAAGTGTAATCAACAATGTCGTTATTTGTTAGAAATAGTTTTTGAAGTTTATATTACGTATAATAATGTGAAAAAGCAAATGCAATTTATTTTGCCAGATTGGGTTCTGCCTACTTTGAATAACAATGAGGTTGCCAAATAGTTTTATTGTTTTGTGACTTTCTATTTTGTTGGGTTTACTTGAAAATGAATAATTTTGGACAAGTTTGATGGAAATGTTACAAGATTACAATAATAGACCTATTTCTGTGAGAATGTTTATTATTTACTTCGGGGATGGTTTCCTAGGGGAATAGAAAGATGGTTTGTCAATTACCCTTATACCAACTGGTTGATTCAGTATATAAGTGTATGAATGCCTAACGTTGTATGAAGTTCAGGGAAGACCTGTATGCAGAATTTAACCTAAAATAATTGTGACATTGATGATTGAAATATTTCGCAAACATCTGTGTGGTATCAATAACCCATATGAAAAAGTAAATTCAATACTACAGATGTGTCTTAGATAAAATAATAAAAACGTCTTGTCATCGTATAGATCGATCAATCTCAAGAGACATGCCTTCAGTATCCAAAACAGAGCTGTCATTGTGAAAGATTTGATTTCAATCATTGTGAAAGATATTCTTGATATTAAGACTTTTATTTTATTCAATAAAGATTTTAGTTGATGTTGGTTTTGGTAATTATGTACTTGACAGGTGCTCGATTAGTTGTACCTATGTAGATATCTAGATACAGTGAGATAATTGTTTGGTTCAATTAATAACGCATCTAATTAACTTGGTTAAATACGTATATGAATGATACATGCCTACCACAATGTCATTTAAAGTACAAGTCATTCCCTAATCTTACTTCAATAACAACGTAAGCAAAATAGCTTTTTTCTAGGACTTATACATAGATAAGATCTCATCCCTTAATGGTTCTCTTATAACAACATAAAACGTAACATTTCCAAATACATATGTCCTCACAAACCAACATTTTTTCAATCAACCTTACTAAATACACCATCCCCAACAGGTTTGCCGTCGGCAACTACTGGACCCTGGGCATCATGTGGCCAGACTACACACCAACACTGTTCGAGCCGAACCAGTGGTGCCACAGAACGCTATACGTGTTCTCACTCACACAGCTGGGCGTGGTGTGGGGGCTCATGGCTCTGGTGCTGCTGGTGCTAATGGCTCTTGCTGTTTGTCAGGTAATGGCTCAGGTATAATATGAATTCGTATTAATTTCGTTCATTTTGGAGTGGCACTTTCATTGACTTTTCTTTAAACTACACCATTGTGTTTGCCATTATTATACCTATTTGAAATTATACACTCAGCGGCACGGAATTTGGCCCAAACAAACACAAGTAGATATCAGCCCAGATAGCTGTTGTAAATTCTAATTTCATATGACATATTGTCAGTCCTTTCGTAATTGTTAATTAAAATACAGAAAAATGTGTGTCTGTTTAACTTTTGTAACACTAGAAACAGATTCCGTTGTTGGAACACAAAGCAGAAAGTTAAGTTTAAATTCAGATAGAAATTGCCGAAGTACTAAGCACGTTCCTAAAAAAAAATGTTTGTGATCGTTTTTTGTTTCTCTTTTTTTCACAATTTGATCTGAAAATTACCCTTACTGCAGCTCAAGTTGCTCAAGTAGTGTTACTAAGACGTCAAGGGCGGAAGCAGCGGAAGATGGTTGAAACTTTAAGTGCACTGCGTAGAAGTTAAAGATATGCATAGAAAATGTTTGACCAAACTGGCCTTTACACAAGAAGACCAGAAAGTGGGGGTGTAAGGTGTTCGTCGGCGCACGACGACCGATTTATCGTACGTGCAATAATGAAAAATCGGTTTCTCACTGCGTTAGAGGTTGCAAACAGCAAGAGAAGTCAACGTCCGTAAGCGCACAATAAGAAGAAGGATGGAGGAACGGGATCTGCGTGCTCGAAGACCAACTCGAGGCCCGGAACTTCCCCCGCACTATCGCATAGCCAGACTTAGGTTTGCAAGAGAACATGCCAATTAGACGCATGACCAATGGAGTAAAATTTTATGGACCGATGAATGCGGAGTCGTCTTAAGAGTTCCAGACGGCCGTGAATGTGAATGGAGAAAGCGCGGAGAATGGTTTCTTCCCACCACTACCAAGCAAACAGTCGGTTTTCATGGTGGGTCCATCTTGGTTTGGCGAGGCATAAGTTCAGAAGCCCGTACTGAATTATTGGTTGTCGAAAGTCGTTTGACAACAGTGCGGTATATTGAAGAGATCCTTCAAAATCATGTTTTACCCTGTCAGGGATTCATAGGAAGTGAAGAATTTCGTATAATGCAGGATAATGCTCGACCTCACGCAGCTCTTTGCGTAACCGATTACTTGTTCGAGGTCGGTATTCGAAAATTGGACTGGCCTGCAAGAAACCCAGCTATGAATCCTGTAGAACATGTCTGGAACATGCTTAAAAGACAGGTCCAAGCAAGTCGTAATCCACCACGTACTCTTAGTGAACTGAAAACCGCGCTGGTAGCTGCCTGAGAGAAGATCTCTCAGGTGGAGATAAAAAACATCATCCAGAGCATGCCAGATCGTATGCAGGCAGTCATCAGATCAAGAGGAAGAAACACCCATTATTAAAATTCGATAACTTTCTGTTTTGTTAAAAATGTTGGACTAAAAAGTTTATAGTGGTTATTGCGGTAAAGGACTCTGTTTTCTAACTCAATGAAACTTAATGAAAATCCTCACAATTCTGTTGTTTGTTAGTAATTTTCTTTTGGAAAATGAGTAAATTTAACAATTTTAAAATATAAGTTCAGATTTTTCATTGTAATAATGGTTATAAGGCCCAAATGTGCTTGGGCCAGATTCCGTGCCGCTGAGTGTATTATTCTCATATTTCGGTCTAGAATTTGCAGCTACAAACAGAACAGGGGTACAGAAGTTTTAAAAACTTTTATTACAGGGATACTTTGTGTATTAAAATTCTAAAAGTTAGGACTGAAAAAGGGTTCGGGGGTATTGGGTAAAACATTGCTTATGCAAATAGGAAAAGTTTTTTACATTACACGATCCATCGTCGACCACGTGTAGACCAGGCCGCTTCTAGAAACCGACCCAACCAAACAGTAATATTATACCTAAAGTAATTTGTGTCCAGGTATTCGGCTGTGGCTGGTTAGGGCCGCCTAGATACAAGTAGCAACGGCGCAGCGTCGTGCTAGAACTATGGCACAGGAACATTAACAACACCATGGACGTGGCCGGAGCCCTGCTGCCCTTCACCCAGGTCGTGCGCCCCGAGCTCACCATCCATGTGCAAGAGGTGCTCACCCAAGCAGACAAGGAGGCAGAGCTCCCCAAACCAAAGAACACCATCCCAGAAATAAACGAACCAAGTGATAAAGACGATGAAGTGAAAACCCCACCTAAGAATGTAGACAACCCCAAAAGTGTACATAAGGACAAAAGTGCTAGTGTTACTGAAAATGGTGGTAAGAAATACTTTGACAAAAGTGCTAATGGTAAGAATAGTGAAGTGAGGAGCTGCGACGTAGTGACTATGAAGAACACGAGAAAGGGCAGTCCTGCCTGATGGTTGTTCGTCGTGCTGCCACCGCACGGCAAAAAGCATGTACATTTCGAAGCAACAGATAAGATATATTATTTCTGAATTGCTATGGACGATATTTTACCGGTGGAGCTAAATGTCGAACCAAGTTTTGATAGATTAACAATAGGAATATGAATTATAGCATCAGTTTTTCGAAAATAAATCGGAGATTTATTGCCTGTCTAAGTATAAATAGAGAACTATTTAATTACATGAAACAATTAATAGATTTTCTGATTTCTGGGACCAGAAGCTGGCTTCACAAAACTCTTTACAACCTGACAAAGGTAAATACTATTCTAAAACGAAGGTTTTTATCCGCTCTAAACTGTTCGTACATTAAGCGAACCTTTTCCAACTTCTCAGCTCACTATCCAAATAGAATAAAAAGTAACCTTGTGTTTCTGACAGTTGGAATCCAGGTTTAGACGAGACTTTTGGGGAAAACTTTTCTAACTACACCTCCGTCTTTAAGAATTACAAAAGTGCGAGTATTTATAGTTATTTCTGTGGTTCGATATTTCTGCTCGCCAGTGTACCGTTGCTTGACTGTCACTGCTTTTCGAGTCCGTGCTCAAAATGCTGTCTTTAACTGTACTTTTAAAATAGTATATATTAATATAATGCATAAATAATAACATAGTATATGTGATAGTAGTTTTAATTTCATATCAATGTGTTGTCTTAATTAATGGTATGTATGTGTGCCGTTTCTTTATCGTTAAGATACAACGAATATTTATTAGTCTTAGTGCTTTTTATATTGTATTGTAAATATTGGGATTTTAACATAATCAATATAATATTATGTAAAGTAGATATATCATATCAGCTTATGTACTAGTTAACACATATCCTTTATAGTAGACTAAGCATTTTTAAAGAGTATTTTCAAAATGATTCAAGTTTTAGAAAATGGAACGTTTGGTAGGTAACAACGTCCTAAAAAGACCAAAGTATTAACATAATTACTCATGAAATTGACATTACTATGAGCCTAGCACGAACAAGTTTTTAAAAGTATGCATATCGTAAGCGATTTTTGAACGGAGTAATTTAAAGTAATTTAACTCCCTTGTTTCTAAAGTTGTTTTTTTTTGTATGCGAGTTCATAGGTACTACGTAGGTAACTTAACCTTTTGCAGTAACAGTTTTATTATTGTCATAATGGTACATATTAATGACTTAAATTCCTAACACAAATATAACAATAGTATATCATTACATAGTTGTAGATCATAATATCGTCGTTTAGATCCATCAAAAGATTGGAATAATATACCCTATCCTAAATATACTTATTTATGCAGAGATGCTCTATTCCACGACGCGTATTAACATAAATTGAAATACTTGTTGATCCTAGGATTGTCGTAAGCTTCATAGACAGAACGTTCCGATATCAGCATTCGCTTATGACGTCACAAGTCATAACGTTCCATTTTACGGTACTTCGTGATAGAAATAATATACAGAAGATACACAGTTTATTAGATAGTATTGTATAAATTTTGTGTGCACCTAAATATCTATATAAAATTGTACTAAATGTCTGAATATTCGTAAGTGAAACACGGGGTATATAGATACTCGAGACGAAAAAAAAACACAGGCGTGACAAAAAAACGGCTCACTTTATAAAAATGTTTTTAAGCAGCATGTTTTACATATACAATGGACTGTTAACAAAAGTGTTGAAAATTAATTTCGGAGTTTTGTAAAGTCTCGAGTTTCGATACAAAGTGATCACGTAACTGCATGGAACAGGCTTTAATAGAGATTTTATGTGAAATCATATTTTTATAGAAGAGGAATATGAAATAATATGTGTTTATATAGTAAATATATATGTATGAAGATATTTAAATCAATGTGCTTGTAGATAAAACACGTATTGGATGTAACTTATTTGACAACTAAAGGGTTTTCCTTAACCGATGCCTCTGGCTTATATTATCAGTGACAAATATGTACTTTTATTTGAAGATATTCTTATGTACTCCCACATAACATACTTCGCAGTTAAAAGTAGTTTCAAAGTATCACAAGTCCTATAAGAAAATACTTCTAGAAAGTAAGGTATGCTTGTCCATTGAAATAACTTTCATATCTTTATTCATATCAAAATTTTATTCTTTTTTATACAGAGTGTCTACCTATTATAAAACCCTTTAGACTATCATTTATGCTATTATTTATTTGCATATACCTAGAAAAAACAGGCCAAATCTTCCTTAAATGTTGTGTTTCTGTTATTCTTAAAAATATAACTCACAAAGGTATTCAAACAGGCAGCGTAAAAGATCTCCTTACCAAAGTATCATTATTTTATTTTAAGCCTGACCTTTATATTTTGTACATTCGTCAAAAAACTAACAAGACAGTGAAGCCGTCTCGAGTTGTTAGGTAAAGTGTAATTCTGACTTTAGATCTTGTAAAAAATACTTCTTTGTTTATTTGATGAATATCACAAAATATTTTGTATCATAAATATTTATCTTAATTTTTATCTCTGGCATTTCCAAGACCATTTTTTAAAAATTGTTTAATGACTACAAGTAATTCATTAATAATTTTTAACTTGACCAAACTGCCAAACCGACAGGTTAAATCATTTTTTCATCATTTTTTTAATTTACAAAAAGGCCATAAGAGCACCTTCAAAATGTCAAGCTAGTTGCATGGTTCCAAAGTATGGATCTCAAGGAGAAGGACCGGCAAGAAACTCCATAGATACTACATATTTTCGGTTAGTGGCAAAATCAAGTTAGTGGACAGCTGGCCTAACATAAAACCCTGTATATATCGCTAAATTCGTCCTAAACTGTAAAGACGTCCCTTTCAGACCAATTTTTAATCGGAACAGCTTTTACAGTATTTTTGAAAATCTTTCTTTTTTACAAATAATTGCTGAAAATTCAGGAACATCACTTTACTGGTGCTTTGGATTTTAAATAAAAAAATATGCTAATACTAAAAATGTAAATTAGGCAATGCGATATAGAATTGAATTATTTTAGAAAAAGTATAGTCAACCGCCATCTCTAAATGGTTAACTATGTATCATATCTATAATTATAAATACTTTTAAGAAAAAAACTTATTCATAGCTTAACTGCAAAACCAAATTATGAAAATGTAAACGATTACAGGATTTTGTAATGTCGCAGTTAAACTGTGAAATAAGACATTTCCTAGATTAAAAAAAAATGTACTAGAAATTATTTAGTACTGGATTTGGGAACATAGATGAAATCGTAGTTATTTTTGTATAGAGAATATAATTTTATTCCTATCCCTATAATCTTGGATATCTTATATCTATATGATAGATGAAACCTTTTGAATATACCTATTTAGTATGATAATACGTTTTGTGTACGCAAAAGAATTTCTATAATGCACTAGCAAACCCGGCGAACTCCGTTTCGCCACCAGATGGCTTCATTTATGTAACATTTTGTTTGGTGATTAAAAGATAAAGTTTTTTTTTCTGCTATAAACCTCACGGAGACCGAGACCTTTCCAACGAATGCAAAACTGTGGAAATCGGTTAATGCATTCTGGAGTTATAGCGTCAGGGAGGAAAACCCGACTTATTTTTATATATTAGATTGTATATGAAATATAAATAGAAAAGGTAGTAGATGCATGAAAAATAACTGCTCCACTGTATTGATTGAAAATTGAATGCAATTTTTGCACTTGGCATCATTCCAATTTTTCTTAAAATAATTTTACGTACATTCGACTATGTAATAATATTTTTTACAAAGGTGATGTAAATGTGAAATTACATTATTTGTTTTCACATAGATATTTCATTTTTTAGGAATTTTCCTACAAACGAAATAATATCAAAATTCTATTTCTTTTTCCTCCAAACTTTATATTATCATATCGTTGTCAGTCAAATACTAAATCGTAATACTGAATATTGAAGATACACTCTTATATTCATGAAGGTCATATTGCGAAGTGTCTCAATAAATCGTCCTTGACCTTGGGTGGTGATCTTTCCTCACAATTCGGCTTGGTTACCACTCATATTTATTTCATGTTTCGGAATATCCTTATAACATTGGGTTTTGGGAACATAAATATTAAAAACATAATATTGATTTGTTCTCAATATTTTTGTAGGAAGCCCAACTTTTGAGAATATTTCTAAAGAATAGTGAGTATTGACTTTAGATATTGTATTATGATTAGTGCCTAAAACTAAGCTTTTGGAAACGCGTTTTCACTATTCATTTTATTTTTCAAGGTCATGGTCAGAATAATTTCTGACTTTATTTTTTTGTTTTACATAGTAGTAGGAGTAATTGTACAGCTATTTTTCAGGCTTATATTAATTTTTGAGTTGATGAAAACGCGTTACTTAACGACCATATAAAAAGTATATCCTATGACTTAGATCCCCATATCAATGTCCACTTTATATAACCCTATATAAAATAATATATAGCCATATTTACATTAGACTATGAAGTGGAATACAATTAATTAAAGACTATTTGTAGATGTCTCTTTAAAATATATTAAATATGAATATTAATTATATAGAACGCTGGAAGCATGACCTATAGGTATTACTATTATATTATAATTATGATGATATATAGAAAAACTGTAAAGATTGTAATGCGTGTATTTATTGTGATGACATAAGTAAATAAATGTGTTTTTTAAAAACGAAGTTTATATTTTTTCCTCAGCTTATCATACCATTGGTGTAACAATGCAAAGCTATGAAATCAAATATAAAAAATAACACCCAATTGTTACAAACACTTTATGTAAAAAAAAAAACAGAATATCCTAACTCTTGTAATTGAAAATTTACATGACGCAATCTTTTGCTTTAATTAAAGGTAAGTCAAACCATATCTTTATTGAGCACTTTGTGAAAATCCGCAAAAAACTAGTAGACAAGCATAACATACAGGAATGAATTTTAAGCAGTGCGCAAAAAAAAACTGGTGGTCCAGAATCGTTAACAGAACATATCTGCATCATCAGTAAAATTTTATTTTTTTCATTCTTTTGTCCGCCCTAAAATCAGTAAAATATGGATACCAACTATTCTTACGCGCGCCGAGCGGAGCTCGCGTCAGTAAACCGGTTTCGCGTTGCCGCCGTGCATACTATGACGACTGTGACCGTACTATCGGTTACAAAATAAACATCTTTCGATATCAATAACTTTTCTTTTTTGTACTAAAACACTACAAAATAAAAATATACGTATCTATAAAACTTATTTAACTATAAGTTCACAAAGTTTGCACACTGGATAAAATTCATTCCTGTAATAATTGACCCAAAATATCGATGGACGGCATTTGTTACTTAGTAGCGAGAGCAGCCTCTTATCTAGAAAATACAGAAAAAATGTTTTCTTGCTAAAAATAAACCAAAAAGTACCCACTCCAGTGTTGTTTATGTCTGCTCGAGTCTCATATAGTTGTTTATTTCGCAATAGTCTTCTATACACTGGACGTCCGAAAGTAAACAAAAGACGACACCCGATGTTAAGTGACAAGATCTCACGATGATGTTAAGTTTATTTTAAGATGGTAAATAATAAAGTATTGAGCTGGCCAATGCGTATTTTGCTTGATTTATTTTGGTCGTCGTTCGAAACCATACCTTACCATTAGTTGTTTTGATAATAAATGGTCACCAGTACAGTCCTCGTCAATTAAGTTTTTCAGTGCCAAATTGTCTTCAAGATATTCGAAATAAACAAAACGCTACAGATTTTCATCTTACCATCCTAAAGTAAGCCATTGTTAAGTTTATATCATTTTTACTTTTGCGCAATTGTTCTTAGTCAGCTTTACAGCACAAAATTGTTTTACGAAAGCTGTAGCTAGCACATATTATAATTTCATCGAAAAAGATGTAGGCAGCACTAAAGTCACATTTCCATTGCCCAATAATTTTTCCATATTGAAAATATCGAGTACTAGAGGTAAGTTGGTTGCGCGGTAATTTTCATACTCATAATTTGTTATATTGGTAATTTCACTGGTGTTTGCAATCCTAATCCCTTCCCTTTTCCCGCACATACCTCAACGCATTCGTTGGAGCGAGAGGCGACACATTAAAAGCACTACTTGCTTGTCATCCCACTTGTCATTGGCAGAATCGTCGAATTGACATCGACACGGATTGCCATATTCAAAAATAGAATAGAATAGAACAAACAAAAAAATGGCTGACAACGCGCGCGAGAGCTCACGTCTCTCTCCGATAAAAAAATCGATATTGAGTGGAAAATTGGTGTGATTTGTGTTGAACTTTATTTGTGGCAGTGCTCCTCGTACAAAAAATCGCTTTAGAAGACAACAGGTACTGTGCTCCTTTCCTTTAGGCATACTTTCTTGTTTTGTGTCGCCCGCAGTATGCCGATTTTCCCGTCGAATTTGCAATCACCAGTTTTTTAAATTTTTCGCATCTTTTTGAACCATATTGCGTTTCCCGCGTAACCATTTGGTCCTGCATAGCCGGATTAGTATTTAGAATCAGTGTTAGCCATTGATTAGGTCGTTTTCGTCAAACCCGCATTGTTTCGTAGGTACTTACCTAACATACGCGTCGAAAAGTAAGATAGGTATTTCACGTACTTATTTCATTGAATTTCGCTAACCCCGCAAATATAGTTCGCGTACACACGTATTCCGGTGCCTAGGTACCTACTTAGTTGATAGATATCAACTTTCCAGTCGCTTTCAATACGTATTTCATTTAGTTTTTTCGTAATTCGTAGGCCGCTAAAATGGCACTGGTAGATAAATCGTTGAAGCTGCTAATAGCTAAACGTGATAGAATATTCGCTCGCATGCAAACTATTGCCGATAAAATTAAAAACATTGATTCGCAAGATTTCACTATTGAATCCTTCCTGTGTGACCTTGAAACAGTAGATTCTTTGCGTACAGATTTCGAAAAAATTTCTTTGAGAAAAAATATGAAAAGCGTAATTAAAATGAAACGTAGGTATAAAGGAAGATTCCAGTATGCTTGGAATTTAATCAGTGAACAGATGTAAGTATGTACTTAGGTATTTCTGGGATGATTGAACTGGGAGGATATAAAAATAATTTTAATCAATGAACGGCTTTTGGAGTTCAATTATTTTTAGTACGAGGAAAGATTTTTCATAGATTGATTTTGTGTTCGATGGATGATGAACGTGTTAGGTAGGTATAGCAATTTTAGTGAAAAGGAAAGCTTTCCTTCCTCTATCTAGTCGTATTAGTAACTATGTATTTAGTGTCCATATGTACCTATGATTATAAGTTGCAAAGGTGTAAATCCTATAAATATAGTGCGCCTGTATTTCTGTAAAGAAATAATAATTTGCAGCCTATACATTGGTGGTTGTTTAACAGACCTTGACCAGGGAAAGTAATAAATTCTCAGTGTTTTATTGCGCGGCGCGGCACGTTGAACGGTGAGTCCAATGTTTTATTGAAAGCTCTCGAACAATAATTATATCAGGTGTACTGTAAACATAATAAGATATATGTACTAATTAGGTACCTGTTAGTGAAGCAGATATACCCAATGTCAATAATCTAAGTATTTCCCTATTTCCATAAATAAGCAAAAAATAAAATAAGTACGCAGCAAGTGAGTGACGAATAAAATAAGTACCTAACCATAGGAAATAATTATCTAGGTACCTACTGGTTGCGCGGTAATTTTCATACTCATAATTTATTATATAGGTAATTTCACTGGTGTTTGCAATCCTATTCCCTTCCTTTTCCCGCACATAGCGCAACGCATTCGTTGGAGCGAGAGGCGACACTAGCGCCCTTGAGTCACAAAATACATAGGTACAGAAGTCAATCTCATGTATGTACTTCACTTTTCATGCCTAAACTCGGCGGTCGCGCTAGGGTTGTCAACTTTTTTATGCGCATAAAACTAACGTGGAAGTGGTACTCGTATCTAATTATTTATTTATTGTTGAAAATAAAACAGGAAAAATGAAATATAAACCAATAATAATAAAATATTTGATGTGGCATAGGTACAAGAGGTTAATAAACACTTTCAACGGAAATTAGTTTGAACGAGATACCGATCTTTTTCAGAAACAAATTTATAATTTTGTTATTCAGACGTATATACCATAAAACACTATGTAAAACCTCTTTACTTGCGAACAATTTTTTTTTGTATGTAGGTAATTGGTTGGTACAGTCCCTAATCTAAGCTTGCTTCTACCTACAGAAACCTTGAATGCGAGTCCGACTCGCACTTGACCGGTTTTATTTCGTCTACCTTACAATATACTCTCGCCATGATCACAAAAATTATTAACTCCTTCTACCTAGTAATAATCTTTGAGGGTAGGTTGGCAGGTTCGCCTGGGTCGACACTAGCAAAACTTATTACGGCATTGGGCCAGAGACCGCCGGGGCTTACCTGCCCACCTAATTGTACCTACTGCGTTTATTAAACGAACCATCGAAATATAAGAAAATAAGTAGGTACATTACATACTATAGGTACTTACCCCTCTGAATCAACCGGCAGGCTAAAAAACGACAGTTCACTGTTTATTATTGTATTAAAACAACCGTCCACTGAACAGTTACAATACGACATTTTTGTTATTACTTTTTCTTTTGTTATTAAAATTAAAAATCAAATTACAGTTAGATATCACAACGCGTGCACATTTATCTACCTTGTGTGTGACGCGCTTATCTCAAGAAAGCGGCAGCCGCGCTCGCACTGTTTTGAGTTGTTTTGAGACAGCGCGTCTGTGAACACGCACACATAGACACCTATGTCTGCGTGACTCGAACGCGCTTTGTATGTAGATTGACTTTTGTACCTATGTATTTTGTGCTTGAGTCGTGTGTGCACCATAACAAACAAAAAAATGGCTGACAACGCGCGCGAGAGCTCACGTCTCTCTCCGATAAAAAAATCGATATTGAGTGGAAAATTGGTGTGATTTGTGTTGAACTTTATTTGTGGCAGTGCTCCTCGTACAAGAAATCGCCGTAGAAGACAACAGGTACTGTGCTCCTTTCCTTTAGGCATACTTTCTTGTTTTGTGTCGCCCGCAGTATGCCGATTTTCCCGTCGCATTTGCAAACACCAGTTTTTTAAAATTTTTCGCATCTTTTTGAACCATATTGCGTTTCCCGCGTAACCACCTACTTTTTACTCAGATGCACCTACAATAGCGACTTAATTTTAGCTGTTTATAGCCAACCTTTTCTATTGCTACCTAGCTAAGTACACAATTTGTATATTTTAACCCTCACAATACCAAAGGCTTCACAAGAAAACGATGGTGCTTCACAACAAAGTTTTCCCCTCGGGTTCAATACAGAAATAACTCTTCCAAGTATTGCAGTATTGGGGTATCTAGGAAACCCTTCATATACCGGGTTTGATTGCTTCCAGAAAAGCAATATACTGGAAATTGTAAGCTTATGATAGCTGCATTTTTTAATGAATTTTTCTAAGCTTTTTATTGCTGGACATTTAAACTATGTTTTAATTCGCTATAGGTAATTGGTTCCCAGTAAAGACTTCTTTAGTTTACCGAGTTTCAAGAAAATTTAGTTTATTTAATTCGTCTAGGAAACCGAGAATTTAAAATTGAAATATTTATTAACTTAATTTTTTAAAGAATTTTGTTACGCGTTTTATTGCTGGATTAGCTTCCCGGTAAAGCTTATCAGAGTTTGCTGAGAAATAATTCCTAGATTATAATGCACTATTTTTTAATAATATCTAGAAAATTGAAATAATAATATATTCTATAAAACAGTTAAGTTTAATAACCAAAGGAACTAAGCGAAAACATCAAAATCCAAGAACTATTTTATAAAATAAAACCTTGAGATTTTTATGATCATGCAAATATTTTTCATTTTCTCTTTTGTCGCGAAGAAAAAAGCTGAAAATGAATGCAATTTCTGAGTAAAGCTCCATCACTATTACAGCAAAAATATTTTATTTAGTTTTTGCTCCTTTTATCAAGAATTTCATTTCTTTGAGCAATTAATGCTTAGTCCGCAACAGCATCCCACGTTTTATAATTAAGACGACAGAATACGTCTATTCAACTGTACTAATAAAGATCTAAGAAATGTATAAAAATATTTTATTATTATATATTATATATATATGGATTATACTGGTATTTATTTAGAAACTTGATACTAATTTAATTGACTAGACTGATCAAAATCCATTGCATGCTCTTGGTACAGGCAAAATTGCTGCCTGTCACATAGGCCGATGTCAATTGTTTGCTAAAGCGCTTGCACTCGTGACTCCGCCCGTACGAAGCGAGTGTTGTCGGTTTTTCCGCTCTGAAAATCCTCCTGTGTGAAAATGTCGCTACGCATGTCGCATAATCAGTTACCGATTTTTTGTAGGAGAACACACTAACGGCACTAGTTCAAAGCACACACGTCCTACGCAAAGTTGGTCAAAAAAAGCTTATAAGTCCTAAAAATCGGCCCGATTATCCGTCCTACAAAAAGTGTGACGTGGGCGGGTAGGCTCGTAAAACTATGAACTACAACATTGGAATTCACTTAACCGTCTGTCAATCTGTACGTCACAGCTTCGAAACTAACCGATAGGCAGGAATATTTCATCGATACGGGTCGACAACGGAACCAGTTTGGACGGAAAACTATTCGGAAATTACATTAGTTGCTCATTTCCTGAACGGCTTAGTTAAAGCTTTTGTTGGTAATTGATTGCTGAAATTAATTAATTGCTGTTTATTTTTAAGTAGTCTTCATTAATCATTTGCACATTTGTAAATAGGAATTTATTCTGCGAAAATTAGCACATAACGTATGCAGTATAATAGGTACCTATATAGCCCTTTTGCCTTAACATTTGTTTAAAACAAACCATAATTTTACCTTCACAACAAAAAACACTTTTTATTACTGCAATGAAACATAAAACTTCACTCTCAAGAGGCACATTATTGTTTTTCAAACTCCAGCAACTAGAACTCTCAGGTAAATAAAAATAAGTAGAGGAAACTTAGAAATTACTTCGCGCAATAGAACTCTATTTCATAGCTAGGAAATACGAGGAAAGAAAAATACCTCTTCGTCTGTGGAGTACGGGACAGAACAAATGGACTTGGTCGGGTTTGAAAAATGTTCTTCTTCCTTGCTAAAAAGGCTAGCCTTTAAACCGGATCACACAATACCACTTTACATGTGTATTGTGAGTTATTGCACTATGCTTACTGTAATGTTAGCAATAAAAACATAGTTATTAGAAACTAATTTTAATCTGGAACAATTGCCTTTTCAAAGAAGTCAGGCAAAATGTTTATATTATTAAATGCGTAAAGGTGCATTTTGAGACTTAGCTGAAGACCGCACTTGCAGCGACTGCATGAAATCGGTCGATATCTGAGGGCGACTGCTCATGCTATTGCTGTTTTGATCCACAACAGTTTTTTTGTAAATATGCACATACAAATCAGTAGTCACAGTATTTGTAGTCGACAAAACATACCTTAATGCTTGTGTGATCTCTTAAACAAAATGACGCCATTTTTCCAAACATAGCTTTCCATTTTCAAATCGGAAATCATATCGAGGAAATTCGACGATACGTTTTGGGGAATCTTAATCCAACTTTTTATTTGTGACTGGATCTCGAATCAAATAACTTACGTCAAAGAAAAATAAGTCATATCTACGCCTAAAGTTTCAGACGAAGATGGTGTATTTACAAGGTTTGCTTTAGGAAACTTTGGACAAATTTGTTGGCAAAGTTTGGAAGTAGACTAAGTACACAGAGCCCCAGTATTAATCTGGTTAGCTAAGCTTACTACGTTATTTAGTTGGGTTATGTCATTATTTAGTGTTATTATTAAACGTCTGGCGGTTGTAAGCTCTGTTGTTGCTTTGAAGGATTCAAATAATTTATTATGTTTATCTGTATTTTAACAGTCATCTTTAATGTGACTATGAACTTCATCCCGAGAGTAGCGCTTTTTTTCCACACACGGTGGGTTAGCCCCACGGTGGGCTCTTGATTAGACTGTGATATAAACTGATCTTTTTGGCAAGTTTTACTGACGGTGTATCATTAAGAGGGTGCAAACTTTACTACACTTTAGCTATACGTAGATATACACGGCATATTTCTTGTAACTCTATAGACGTACATTTCTTTCGTACAGTACTAAAATCTCTCTCGTCGGATTGACTCATTCACCCAGAAGTACTTCATACATGTTCCGAGTACATATAACCCTACAGCCTTTGGATACCAAATCCTCGAGTGTTAAACTAAAAGATTTTATTCTGGTAAAGCCAGGCCTACACGTATTTTATTATCTGGATTTATGGCATTTGCCTAATAAAATGTTACTTGAAGCTGATTGAATTCCGGTTTTAAGGAAACTGGGGAAAAACCTTTTTCGTTGCTCTTCATTTTTCTTCTGGTTATTTACAAATGTTTGATTTTGTTTCATACAGAAACTTATGTATCTACATAGGTATCTGTGACTGGCGTAATAGCCTTGTATGGGTTTTACTAAACTAAGAATGGAACTAAGAGTTCTTGGTAGTTTTTTTTTAAGTTCAGTTTCAAAACTCAACACTGTCTGCGTAAGTCTTTTTTCATTTGCTTGCAGCTTGTATCAAGCAAGCTCCTACAGTAAAAAAGCCTTTCATTTATTTCATAGAAAAGTTGCGGGGCAATTAAGCAGCCTAATCTATTCTCTCTAATTATACATTGAATCATCAGGGTTTTATCGCCAACCATCACAAAAACAGACCAGACATAACTATTGAAACGCAAGTTTTTTGGTATTAATTACTTTTTAACTATGAGGGGTTAGCATTCATTAAACCAGATTAATTTCAGCAGCAGTGTTTTACCAATAGTGTCTGACCTTCCCAATATAGGTTTTTTTTTAAACTGAAACTCAAAAGGCAACCGGGATAACTTTCATAAGACTAGTTGACAGCCTTTCTGGCTTGATTTCTCGAACTCACTGTCATATGAGGGTTTCTTACAAAACCTTTCGAATTTCCTAGTAAAAGATCCGTATTTCCTTGAATAATATTTCGTATATCTGAGGAACTGAATCTGTATCGAATTCAGATGAAAAAATTATTCTTGGTTATTGATGTACGTGAAGGAATATTAAGCTGTTCTTGGAGAAAGTTCTCAGAATATGTTTGGATTTGAACGTTTCCATACAATACAAGATAACTAACACTAAATTATGAAAATGCACTGTTATTCCTTGACCATATTTAAATATCTTCAGCATGGATGTTAACTGAGTTCTCTATCCGTATACGTCATATTGTTAAATGTTTGCAATAAGTTAGCGTCCGTTTTGTACGCCGGATTGTGGGCTTGCGCGGTTTTGAGCTGAGAAGCAGATTTTGGAATAGTAAGTTTGAATTTAATAAGTGGTATTTAAAGGATCTATAAATAGGACATTATATTTTTAAGCATCTATATTACAGAGTGCGGTATTTTGATATTTGTTCAAACCATAAAATAATGTGTTTTGATTTTCATTAAAACAAATAGTGGTTACGTTGATTGTTATTGACTCTCACACAAAATAGCTTCGTACGTAGGGTTCTTCTTACACATTTTGAATGCTTAAATTCTCTATACATTTACTTTTTACACTCTAAATAGAGAATTATTGTTTTCTGTAGAGGTATATGTACAACCTTCGCATATCAAGAACGTCAAATCTCAAAAATATGGACAGTACAAATGCAAGATTCCTTAAAAGTCATTATCCGAAATTATTTCATCCCAGTTACATTTTCTCTCCAAATTCCTCTATCTAGAATTATAACCAAAGTGAAAACTAACAAGACAAACAGTAAACTTAGATTATCACAACACAGGAAAACTAATATCCAAAACAATTTGAACGTAACTGTACCAAATGGTAAGTGTTTACTGGGAAATGTAAGAGCTGTCATTATCTGCTGCTAGAGGGAGATGGAGCTATATGAGTCGTATAAGTGCATCTCTCTCTAGAGCTATTGGGGCATATTATGAGTGTATTATGTTTTAACTGCGTGAATGGTATGTAATGTAGCAGAGTTTCAACAAGATGCTATTTGTGTTCAAATAGTGAGTGCTTTGTTTGATGTATGTTTGTGTTAATAGGTAAATACTGTACAATTTATTTTAATTATCTTATCCTGATTACAATACTATGGGAACCTCATATTTATTTTTCAAGCCAAATCAATAATAAAAGTGAAAATGACCTTGGTCGTACAATTATGTCCATCTTGAGGATTCACTGTCACGTAATGATTTTTAGTAAGGAAAAATCTGCACTAAAAGCTATAGTCTTTTAGTTAAGTTCTCCCGTTGCTCATATATGAAACTGACTAATAGATATTAAGATAACATGAGGTATAAAACAAGCGAGAAACAAAATAACTTCACTTTATGAAACCACACGAAGAAAATGCAACAAATAAACAAACATTATTACAGAGCGGTAAACATTCTTTAGTAGAAAAACACTCCGCGGTTACGTATGAATTAATTTTCTTTCTTTGCATTTTTCATACATGCATTTTCTCACCATTGTTATTAGTATCTACTTCTTATTTTTTACTAGATTTTTTTTAGGAAAAGGAAAACAGCGGTTAAGCAATACTTAGCTACTAAAATGATAGGATGTAATACTTTGTTTTTACGTAATTCTGCGTTCAACAGGGTTATGTTTGCAGTCATAGGGAACTCCGAATATTATAGTCTCATTAAACGGGGAACAGGTATAAATCCTACGCAAAGTGATTTCGTGGGCGTTCAATTATTTTGCACAGAGGTGGATATGAAAATTATATGGCATTATTACTTTAATAACTTTTGTCACTTTTGTAGCCATATCAAAATGGTAACAAAACAAATACTACAAGTACATACAGGTAGAAGTTGATTTACAGATGCACAAAAAATATCATTTAAATTTAAATTCTACGTGTCCCTACCTCCATTGAAGTGTTAAGCTTTAAAAAATAAACTCAATTTATCGACGTGCTTTAATTGGCCGAAACGCCATTTCATCATAATTTATGACAATAACAATTTATTGAGGCATTCAGTTTCAGGTTCACTTTATGGGTAAAAGGATATATAAATAGCTGAATCGATATCTGTAGGTAAATGGTTTTGTGGGGCATTTTTGAAACTTGTTTATAATCTCTACTAATATAATAAAGGGGCAACTTTATTGTGTCTGTTTATTTGTACCGTAAAGGTTTTGAAACTACTGAACTGATTTTTAAAAATCTATCGGAAAAAAATCCCTGTGACGCGGAGGAAACACCTACGTAAAGCATAATAATTATTTATAATTACATAACTTAGTAAAACTATTCACGAGACACACACAAACTTACACCTCAAACAGTACAAAACGTTTAATAACATAACAACATAGAAGGTTTAACTCAATAACCCTAACGCAATTCAATTTGGCTTCAAACCGAGTTGTGAGATCAAACGCGTCAGGTAAGGTCCCGTGGTACGTGACCAAGCCTTTTCTGATTCACTATTTATATCTATGTGATCTAGTGTAATAAGAAGGGAAATTGGTGAGTGAAACGTGCTTGGGAAGTTAGGGGTAGGTATTTTTTTTAAGGGTAGTTTTGTGATTTGTGGAGGAAGTTCAGGGGTTTTTGTCACATGTGAATGGGCGTTATGTTATGTTTTTTTTTTTACCGTGTGGTGTCGAAAGTTATTCATTACT
The DNA here is from genome assembly GCF_030705265.1 of Helicoverpa armigera. Lineage (NCBI taxonomy): Eukaryota > Metazoa > Arthropoda > Insecta > Lepidoptera > Noctuidae > Helicoverpa > Helicoverpa armigera. Next base: position 777,735 of record NC_087126.1, read on the forward strand.
TAATATTAAGTGGCAATCCCCTATGATTAAGAAAAAAAATTACCAGTCCAGAATTTATAGACAGCAGTCTGTTTTCACCTTCAGCTGTATCGTCGCTTTCAGGAACATCTGTCAAATACCCTTAAAAACTCGCACCTTCCTAACAGAGTACCTAACCATAAAAATAACTAAAAAAGAATAGTCCCAAATTGCCAGTCAGGATCCCAATCATTCAAATAAAACTTTATTCTATGTATTTTAGCTACAGAATATTAAGACAAGCTCCTCCCTCCTAGGTAAATTTCCACAATTTCTTCGCCTATATACCCTATATAACGGTCGTTGACCTTACAGATTTTTCTAGAAAAACAGGCTAGATGACACGCATGTCCGTCCCGCTGGACACATAGAATAGAATGTGGACCTAACTCTCTGCGTATAAATATTTTATCTGTCTCTAGAGGGCCTTGTAGCGACACAATATAGGACTTTTCTTTTGTAATGTGAAGATATGTTTCGGATAGGGAAAGTGTCATATAACATACATTTACCGTCTTCGTATTTGCTGTTGCGATTTATTACTTGTGTTTACAATCTCATAGGTAGATCTAAGGTTGTTGAGATTTCTCATGAGTTCACGAGCCTAAGTTTAAAATCCTGTTTTTATAACAGTAATCAGTAGCTTCCGCCAATAGAGGTCTCATTTTTAATTATTTTCATTTTTAGCTATTAACATACAATGAAGCTGTATTTTGCCAACAATGTTTATTTTGATTCTTAATGTGACGCATTATGAAGCTAAAATATGAGAAGGGTCATATTAAGTAGGAAAATATTGACCTTAATTTGCTGTTATTTGGCTAAATGAGAGCGTTAATTTATGGATATAATTAATTTTTAAAGGTTTTTATTATTTCGAGATACCGCATTCTTAAAATTTTTCTTTTAGTCTTCTAAAAACTATATTTATGTCTATCTTCATTTAAGATAAATTTAACCTTTATTGGAAACAGTGGAAGTTTCCTACTGAATGTCTGACTTCAATAAATACGCTACTTCAATGGTACATACCATCATAATTATTTATTTACAAATAACTTTTTACAATAACTTAATAATAAATATATATACAACATACAACTAACTTATTACCTAACATATACACTTACTATAAATAAAAATATTTAAAAAATTGCATCAAAAAACTCCTCATCGCTGCCCACCGGGAGTGTACCCAAGAGGCTGGCAGCATTGCCACGTTGTATGGCAATGCTTACTTTTTGGCCAAAATAAAAACCAGCCCTTGGGTCACCTGAAGTGTCAGCAAGTCGCTTAGCGATATCCTTATATAGGAGATGAGCACTTGGACCCCACGGCCCGAGGGTTTCAACCCCAAACGGCTCAAAGGTATAGTTACCCACCAGGGTACTATATTTGCGCCGTTTGAGGTCCTCTGCAGCCGCAGCAGCGGAACCAGCACATCGCGCCGAGCTAGGAAGGTGAGATGGTGCAAGAGTATCGACACAGGTCGCGTCCCATACTAAAGACCTACCCATCTTCCACGGGAACAACGACATACCGTCTGGTCTCTTGCCATCGTCGCGTACCAGACCACTGGGTTCTAATATGGCTGGAACGCCGACGGCAACAAGAGCGCGACGGATTATGTCATTGATATTCGCATGCCGTGCAAAACGGCCGGCGCTGCGGCTACATGACAAGCCGTGGTGTCCAAGGCTGCTGACAGCTTCACCGCATGGGCAGCGGTGAGGAGAGCAGCTACTTCAATTAATCGTCAAGTCGCGCCCTTGACCTTGACCTCGCTCGATTGCCCTTAACGATACAATTCATGTATATCTCCTACACGAAGTATATGAAGACACTAAGAGGGGAAGGAAGTTCCCACACTAGCTATTCATGCGACTTTGTCTAAATGTCATATTTTTTTAAATACAAAACATACTATATACTAAAATAGGTATAAGTTAAGGCCGTGAAAACATGTTGCTATTGGAAGCAAAGTCTTCTTGGAAGTTTAATCATTGGATGGTTAGTGTTATAGTCAAATATTTCAATTTTTTACTGTGTTCCGTAAATTCATCCGCAAAACAACACCGAAAAATTCTGTAACTCATTAAAAATATTCCTTTACATCAGCCCAAAATAAAGCAAGCCCGGCTGTAATCCCTTAATGAAGCCTTCTAAATTTTAAATTAATTTCGTTGAAAGAATAATATGGAAATTAATTGTTTTGTCCGGGTCCACTTGACCTGTGACCTTGACCTTGAACAATGCGAGGTAAGCTGCGGTTACGCAACGTCACGAGTTTCGATATGTAATTACGTTTTCGTGATCGGAAACATACGGGGTGTAGACTGGGAACGACATTAGATGAATGTAAATAAATAATTATTATTCCCTTGAAAATAAATAATTTCTAATTATAATAAAATTTTACCTGTATGAATCCTTTTCTTTACATATGCACTAATTAAGTTAACCAGTATTATTATTGACCCAAGTTTTTGTTCGTAAAATCTTGACCTACCTCTGTTTAGCCGACAAAAATCTGCCTCCATCTGAAGTCTTACAATAGAATTCACAATAATCAATTCTATAAAAACTATCATAATTTACAAAACACTCCCATTTCACAAATAGCTATAATACAGATACTTTGGTTAGTTTATTTAACATTCAGGACAGTCTCGTCGATTTGTTTCCATCGCGTGGACACCTGACACTACAGCTCGCAGTATTAACGTTTCACTATAAATATCGTCTTGGGGAATAACGCAAGTTTTCTTTGTATTTTCTAGTCTAGAAATATTTCTCGCTATGACTACAAAATGTGATATTATTTTTAAGTTCTCGCCTGGTATTTTTGTCTACGCTTCTTGGTAAAGTTTTACATATTTCATTCATGAAAGTGATGACTTTTTTGAATAAAATATGCGTAGTACCTACAGAGTTTTCTTGAAACTATAGCACTAAGAAAACAGCACTTTATACGTCCAAAGGATTTATTGAATAGAGGGACTTTTCTGAACAGCAAATTAACAAATTATCTGTTATCTAGCATCTAGTAATCAGTTGTCTTCTTCTTCTTCTTAACGTTTATCCCGTCTTGTGACGGGGTCCATTTTCCGTATCTTCTTCTTCCAATAATCAGTTGTAATCTGCCAAAATTATCATTTTTTCCACTTCTTATGTCAACTCCGTTGAAAAAAGAAGAAGGGAAACTCTTCATCTATACTTCAAATTGCGAACTTACTTTCCACATTCAAATGACCAAAGACCCGTACAAAAGTTAAGTATATTGATATTACCCACTCAAACGTCCACGGGTCCATTTGGTACATACGAGCGTATATTTTCACAAAACGGGACGACTTTGGACCAACTTGTACCTTATTGCGCCCACGTATGTCCCTTTATTATTAGTGAAATGTCCCAAGCATTCAAGTCACAGGCTTAATGTAAAATTACCCAGAAATAAGGCCCAGTCACCTGAATAATATCGAACCTTTATCTCCTAATTGAAAGTATCGAAATTCAATCTTGGTGGCACGTAATAAAGTAGTTTTTTGTCTATCGGGTTCGGTTTTTAATCCTGAACTGAAAAGTTTTCTGTAGTAATAGTTAAAGTTCCGAGTGACCGACGTTTGTATGTGAATAGTTGGGATTACAATGAATGTGTGAAACGAGGGACGTTTTTATAGACTTTGTAAGAATGTCCCGAATACTAATAGTTTAGTTGTCAATTCTATTTTATGAGCATTTTATTTCAAAAGGCTTGTCTATGTGTGAATTTTATCTGAATGGTGCAATATTTACTTCTGCTTGTTAAGTAGGTACTTACCAAGGGGTATACGCTTGCTCAGGTAACTGAGTTGTGGAGGTCAGACAGGCAGTTGCTCTGACTATGAAGCATTGGTATTCAGCTCTATCCTGTAAGACTGGAAGCCAACCCCAACATTGTTGGCAAAAGGAGCGACAGAAGATTAAACAATACCAAATGTTTAGCACTTACTTTAACAAGTACTAAGCTAAAACAAAATTATAGTACTTCAATGCCGCCGTTTCTTTTCACGTAAACACTTCGTGATTAACTTGCTAATCGGATAAAAACTAAAATAGTTTGTTTGCGTGTTCACAATAAAGTGCCTAATTGGGCGTTTAATGTGATTATAAGTATTAAGTTATTGTTTAATACTAATATTTTGCTGGACGTGCTTGGGAATTGCGTGATTAATTTGTTTTCTATTAGTTTAGCTTTATGTTGGCTCTTTCAGTACTGTTTATTACACAATATCCTTAAATCAAAAAGAAATTATACCTATATAAATTAGTAATACTTGGGTGTGCGGTTTCTTACCATATCTGAGTCTCATATAAGTGTAAATATGTGTAGGTAAGTAAAAAGAGCCAGAATGATACAAAATTCATAGGGATAAAGCAAAATACTACCAAAGTGCTTTGGTAAAGATCCGAACAAATCAAAAACAATAAACGGGTACCTACTCGTTGACCACCTTCTAAATTCTAGGGCATCAAGATTAAACCCCAAAATCCTATTCACCTACTTACCTTATTTAAGTCCAAGGTTACACAGATTAAAACTTGAAACGTTCTCAAGTAAACAAATCGTGAGTACCTTACCTACTAATATTTCCCGTTGACATGAAACTTGAACGGTTTACATTGAAATTCGGCTCACAGCCGGTTCTACGTGTTCGTTCTCATGATTTATGACGTCATTATTATTACGTGATTGTGTCACACGTATATTGTACCTTACTACGTTTCTCCTGTTATATTGAGTAGGTTTTCTCCACCACACGCGAACGTTGCTTTTGGGAGATGTCTAAGGCTCATGTTCAGAGACAACTTAAACATCAGTTATCATTAAAAAACTGTTTACTACCTATGTATATGTAGGAACTCTTGTATGTCCAATAAGGTGCTTTTTGAAGTTATCTAATTAAGACCATTCCATTCTTTTTCTTGAATAGAAAAAGGACAGTCAATCTATAATTTTTTACCATGATCATATTATGTACAGTGAAATACACGTGTGCCGTACTGTTTAGAGATATACACATAATTGAACTGTTTAGAGATATACACATAATTGAAAAAATATGTGAAAAAATATTTTGGATTTCAATGGTGTAATTAAAAGTAGTATGTATTTAATATCTACAGGACAATCATAACTGCAAAAATAAAAATCCTTTTCATCTGTTTATACCATTACCACTATCCATATTACCATATTCATATCTCTAGGGCTGTCAAAGTGCAACACAAGGTTAGTCAATCAATTTAGCTGTAGGCAAGGTTCGTTAGGCACCAGTGTGCAGCTAGCGGATTACTTGAATATGTTAACTTATAGTGTTACACATGTATATCAATCGGTAAATAATACAAGGACTTTATCTAAATCCAGCCCTTTACTCATAACACTTCATCATATCAGACAATTGCCGTCCACTCCTGAAAGGAGATATCCCTCGATGAGCTACCAACCATCCTGGTCTTGGGCAGCCCGCATGCATCCACTGAACGCTACCTTTTTAGTTATGCTATGGGCAAGAAATAGGATTTTATTTGTGCCTAGAGAAGTCTCAAAGTTTTTTTGACTAAAATAGCTCGCAAAAAACTAGTATTAACCTGTATTAACCTATGAATTATAATATATCTATTTTAACCAGTTTCAACTGCGTACTAAACGAAAAATCAATAGTCATTGTGATGCTTTCACGATAATCTTAACAATGTGTCATAAATAGTGATAAAGTAATCGCATATTAAATCTTTAAAAAGTTGCCGGTATCTTTATATCAATAAATATGTATAATTTCCTCAGAAAACCCAATAAGATTACATGTGTATTACCTATTTTATTTCATAATGTTAAGCAATAACTGAATTTCCAGTTTGCAGAAGTAGAAATTAAAATTCTGGTAGAAACTGGTAAGTAGGTGTAACTTTAAAAAATAATTATAAGGGATTTAATCGAAAGACTTACAGATTTATATAATACACATAACAGGGTTAATGGTTATAACCCTACCCCCTATATATTCTATTAATTTTGTAGGCACTACTATCTAACAATATTAAGACGAGATTTTCACAATGTGCAGTCTATCAATTCGTAGATTTATTTTTGTTTCCGAGTTGGTCAGCTTGCTCGAAGGTATCGGGTAGTGTATAACCAAGAGTCTCTGGTGTGAAGAAGATCAGGATTCCAGACACCAAAGCAAAGGATGCAAATAGCACGAACGGCAGTTCTTCGAACCATTCTGATCCCTGCAATTTAAAATACATCATAAAAAAACCTTTTAAAAGTGAAAAAATTAAGATAAAAAATCTTGCAGAAGTTTTAAGACAGAAATATCGTATTGATGAGTATTAGAGTCGCTACCCTGGAAAAAGGTAGGTCCAAAGATAGATCCTTGCGGTATCCCATATATATTTGCGACTCAACACTGTGAAGAGACCGTAAAGTATTTCTAAAAACATATTTTTAATTATACCTAAGGCATTTTTTGCTATCATACGTGTAAGGCATTCCTAGGTCATTTTAGTTATTTTGATTAGAATGTGTTCAAGACATCAAATGCTTTATAAAGGTCACTTACGAATGCGGGTGTTAGCGGTGCAACCATGGAACCAATCCTTCCCATCATGGAAGAATAAGCGAACAAGCTGTGTCGGTGTTTCGTAGGATATAATTCTGCTGTATATACATACACTGCCGTTGCCACCATAGCTATAGAACATTTCGCAATTAGGTACACGGTCAGTGATACTGCGTACAAATCTGCAAAAGACATTAAGATTAATATGTGCAACTAAACATCAAACAGTAAAAAATGTGTTACTTGATACTGACCCGTAGGAATAAAAATGTAAGCAGTCTGACAAGCAGCACACAGCCAAAATGACCCCGTCAATACCGGTTTTCTTCCAATCCTATCCAACAGAAAATATGAGATCCAAAAGCCAGGAATCTCAACTGCCGCTACAGCAACATAGTTCAAGTATCTATTGCCAGACATGTTCACGGCATTCAGCGAAAGACCATAGTATATGAATGTGGTTGTGATCCACCAAATTGGTGAAATAAGGCAACGTAGCAATATTGGTTTGTGTCGGAAGACTTGCATGATAAGCCATGGTTCACCACCACGTTTTTCTGCCTCTAAAGCACTGATTCTCAACTTCTCTTGTGCTGTATGACGTAAACCTTCTAATGACTTCTCAGATAATGTTTTGCCGTTGACCTGAGCTACCTTTCGAAGCAGTGCTTCGGACTCATCGAAGCGCCCTTTGCTCATATACCAGCGTACAGACTCGCTGATGAGCCAGTAGTAGAAGATGGTGAGGAACTGTGGGATGTATAATACAAGGGTGAGGTTCCTCCAATTTGGCACGGCCCAGGCCAGTAGACCTGTTATTACTTGACCCACTGCGAAGCAGGTATTCAATGCCGCACCAGCTGCTACACGAAACTTTGGACCAACCAGCTCCATCACTGTGTCAATTATAAAGAATATTAAAGTATGCATATCAATGAATTTCTGATGAGAAGAGTTATATATTTTTTTTATTAAGAAGTCACATCTCAATACCAAACAAAACAAAGTACATATCTTATCAAAGATTAAAGTTTATGACTACTGCAACGTATTATTGATAAATAGTTTACTATATGTTTATAAAATATTTTTGAGCACGTGCAAAGATAATTTTTATAAAACTTTACCTTTAACCTCTGGTACAAAATCCAACGACATATGGTTATCAACTAATTAATTAGTGTTCTCAAATAATAATAGGCATGAAATGTATTATTATTTTATAAATATCTACTTGATAAAGATATGTAATCTGAACACTGAATAAAAACTCTAAGGTTTCTGATACTCACTCAAAATATAAACACAAGAGAACCCGCCAGATCCAAAGGTGGCTTCAAAGAACTCTGACAGCATAAATCCAATGTAAGTATCAGCCCAGTACCTCGTGACACCAATCCAAGCTGTGTTAAAGGCACTGATGGTGAGAGCAACCCTTCGCCCCCAACGGTCTGATATGAAGCCAATGATGGGCAGAGCAGTCAATGTGCCAAAGATTCGGATTGTACCAATCAAGGATCTTCGCCATTCATCACAGGCAAGGTCAAACTGAGAAAATCAAACGCATCACATACATTGACCAAAGCGAGAACTGTTCACAAAATCACAATTGTGTTGGTCTTTTATGTACAAATAGTTGAGATTCTAACAGACGAATACTGAATACTACAAAATTTTAATTAGCTCAAGCATCATTTTACCTCTGTTATATTTACGAAATATAATTGGCGCAAAAGTAAGACAATTATCAAGATTTGTTTGATATACTTAGGTATTTAAGGGTCTCAGGACTCACATCATACACGACTGAATGTGTGTTTTGATACACATAACTGTCACATGGTTGCTGCACATTGCGGTCAAAAAGATTACTGGGGCAGGTGTTACTTTCAACTAATCTGCTGGCTACGGTAAAGGCTGCTGACGTATTGCCAAAACGCTGGCAGTTGTCAAAAGAGCCTGAACTAGACCCTGATGGTACTGCATTTGGTAGCCAGTACGGAGAAAATTCCGTTGGCTCAGTTTCACACTCTGGAATCAGACATCTGAAATAGATAAAATACCTAGAATATCCAGATTATTTTTTCATGGGAAGTCATCAAATAATGATGAGCATTTATTCCCTCATTCATGGACCAAGACCAAGGTTACTCTTTCGAACAATCCCGAAATCCCGGTGGGACTTGACCCTAGTGGAATTAATGACCCTGGGATTAAGATTAATTCAAAACCTCTTACCTAGTACTTATTCTTGCAGTTGTAAAAATATATTCCACGGCACTGAACGAAATAAAGATCACTAATAACACAGCCAATAGGAAACTTTTCAACTGATACTTCCCAAACTGACCAATCTCTTTTATCAGTATATCATCTAGTTCCACTTTAGACTTTTGATCTGGTTTAGTTGTTTCAATATCTACTTCTTTTTTCTGATCTTTTTGAGGATCTTCCATCTTAATGTTTCTTGGAACACAGCAAGTACTCGTATGTTTACCTCCAGCATACTAAATATTACTATCTTATCTAATTAATAAATATTTACTGTCTTTTTATGTCTTTTTATTACACTTAGATTAAGAATTTATTCTTCACTAGCTTTTCACCGCTGTTCCTCGCGTGTGTTGAGAGAGCTGCTTACTGCACCTGGTTTAAAATAGCTTTTGTCTTTTCTCAAGCTTTACATTATCAGACAGACAGATTCAGTCTAGCATTTATAATAATATAACTCATCGGATTAGATATAACCGAGGTGATTGCTATAATTCTGTTCCTTACGTGTCTAATTTTACTAAAAGAAAATCAAGTGTCCAAGACCAAGAATATTTCTTTTTGCATTTCGTAAGTTGGTTGTATTTTTGGAAGAAAGATTTTTATTTAATTCATTACAGATAAAAAGAAACTCTAATAACTACTGCTGTTAACGCCATCACCTATTAGGTATTAGATATATCGGATTAAGTGTCTTATTGTTATACTGTATTATAATATTTATGATGATAAGTATTTGCACTAATCATTGTCACGCGTTGTATTAATGTTATTTTAGGATAAAAGTCTATTTAGGTAATCTAAAATTAGGAGCTGTTAAAAAACCATTACATCACTTTGTCCATTTCACCATCACAACTGATAGTCTAAATTCCATTGCTGCTATCATTTGCTATGACTGCAATTTTGAAAATGTTTCAAATATGATTTTAATTATATTGCTTATAAAAAAAAAAAAAACTAAATATTATAAAGAGACCACTATTTTAAAGCCAAGGCACATTTTGATTCAAGTACATCACAATTCTAAAGTAGGGAGGACGCTATTCAAATTACGGTTATAAAATATCGAGTGCAGTATTATTGCACGTGCCAAAATTCCGGACGACATCAATGAATTTTATAGCATTTTATATTACTATTTATCTTCATCACAGTAATATTGATAAGTAAATTATTTTATGATTATTGGGGAGCTATGTGTTAGGTAAAAACCGATTGCGATGAAGTGGGTACAAATATGGATCGAAATCTGAGGATAATAGTACATCGCCTTGACGAAGGCCTATGATGGATGATCATGTGACAGTAATCACTCCAGGTTATCTTTAAGCTTTGTATGTTGATAATAACATTGTAATTAGAATATCATTATCGAGGAAAATCAATCGTTATCAGTATATTTTTAGATCATTTAGTTATTATCATGGAGAGCAAAATGACTAACGAAATATCTCCTAACAGAGTAGCGGGCCAAAATACAGGCGTTTGAGGGACTCTTATACACCTTCTTTGGAACCCGTTTATTTTACTTATGTTTGTGTAAGGTTTTTTGAAATAAAAGATAGTAAAAAACATAACAGTAATTTATTTCAGACGAATGCTTCATTCAAATTAACATAAACACTAGTTAACCTATGTATATTAGGGTGTCCCAAGACATAAGGGGGAATTTTTTTTTCTCGAATTAAAGTACGCATACCCTCTATTTTTTTTCGTTTTGACCTCATTATCTCCTATAATAAATATTATCTCGATCAGACAGTGGTAACCCGTGCCGACTTAATGCCAAAGTTTTCACATGAAAATTTGTACTGACTTACTATGGAGAAATTTAGATCTTAATTATTATTACTAAAAATAAACCTCGAATACATCCAAATAATGTTTTATCTTCTCATATACATTGAAAAATAATTTCATTGTTAAAATTTTCATTTTAAAGTAGTTTTTTTTTACAGTCAGGATAAATTTTCCGATGTTCTAGGACAGTACCTAACAATAATTGTTTTTGTTCCTCATCTACTGTGATTAATCAATAAAAGTCTTGCATGAACTTCACCGATCTTTCGGCCACATCGTTCACTAACTCTCAGTGCTGAAACTTTGGCTTCTTGATACGAAGCATTATTTGACTAGAAGGTAGGACACATTCATGTAGAAAACTATCATTAATTTTAAGGCGATCGATCAAAGAACTACTTTTTTACTGAAATGAAGTTAGAGGTGATTTTGTCATACAACGTACCGTTAAGATCTTCTTTTGAAAAAAAAAAATTAACCAAAGACAAAATAACCCCTGAAAAACGATACATCCAATAGTTTTTCAAGAGTAATTTCCTCTTTGCTCCTCTGAGGCGCGTGCTTTCTGTAACTCGCGCTAACTGTAGGCCGGCTGCTCTCCTGGCTGTCATCTAACATTTTGGACAGTCGTTTCGGGTAGTCAGAAGCCAATAAGTCTGACACTAGTCTTATCAAAGGGTATTGGGTTGCTGGGTAACTGGGTTGAGAAGTCAGATAGGCAGTCGCTCCTTGTAAAACTCTAGTACTCAGCTGAATCCGGCAAGACTGGAAGCCGACCCCAACATAGTGGGAAAAGGCTCGGGACATGATGATTTATTCTTATTAATCAAAATCAAACAAATTACATATGTAAGTTGCTGAAAAAGTCGTGATGGCGTTGCTTAAAAACGTCTTGTGTTTTTTGTCCCTCCAAACTTGATACAAGGTGATGAGTTTCGTCACACAATTAGGCAAAGATTTTGTTGGAATACGCGCCTTTTCCCAGTAGATAATGCATTCGCGAATAGTAAGATTTACGTTTTCATTCACAATTAAATCAATTTCCCGAATAGCACTACCTAAGTACATAGTATACAACAAAGTCGCTTTTTCTGTCCCCGTGTCCCGTTGTAAGCTTACCTAATTCTTCAAAACTACGCAACCGATTTTCATGCGATTTTCTCTAATAGATAGAGTGATTAAAGAGGAAGGTTTACATGTATAATAACAAACATTAAATAGCGGAGAAATACTGTTATTCCGTGCGAAGCCGGAGCGGGTCGCTAGTTGTACAATGAAACTGCCAGAACTTGTCCATTAGACGGAAGTTTTGAGCAAGTCATTTGATGCTTTAGGTCCCCTAATTATAACTGCGTAAGTCTAGTGACATGTTGGCTGTTTGAAAACAATGATTCGATCACTAAATAACAAGAAATCACAAGCACATCGACGCGTTAGATCGCGTTAGTCTTAGAGAGCAAGTATGACATACATTCAAATGTAAGTCGGCACGGGTTACCGTGGTCCTACCATCATAAAATTTTATTTATAATAGTTTTGGACCAAAAGGAAAAAAATAGGAAGGTATGCGTTAAAAAAAAATGATTTTGATTTTTTTGGGACACCCTAATGTATATCCTAAAAGTAATACGAGATTTCATTACATATAAAAGTCTAAATCCTAAATCTGCTCATAAGACTGTTTTCTTTTTGTTACCGATTTCTTCAGCTTGTTCGAAGGTGTCTGGTAGTGTGCTGCCTAGAGTCTCTGGCGTGAAGAAGATCAGTATCCCAGACACTAAAGCAAAGGTGCCAAATAGTACGAACGGCAACTCTTCGAACCATTGTGCACCCTGTAATAGGAGAATATTCATGACAAAAATATTTCGCGACGGTTCACTAAACACTTGCTGTTACTAAGTAAAATAATGAGCACAATATCGACATTTTAATCATGTGAAAATATTTAATATTCCACTAAAAAGTATAAGACCAAGTACACATCCCTGGGGTATTCCTAACGATGAGTTGTCAATCTTTAGTCGATATTGCATTCCCAGACAGAAAAATGTATACTCAGGGTATGAGATGATACACTTGATGATACAAATGAGCTGTTTTCATTATTACAATGAATATTTTTGATTTTTATGTGTGATTATTTATGTCAATGGCTTTACTCTGGTTACTTACAAAAGCGGGAGTTAGAGGTGCGACCATAGATCCAATCCTTCCCATCATGGAAGAGTAGGCAAATAAGCTGTGTCTGTATCTTGTGGGGTACAGTTCATTTGTATAGACGTATACTGCTGTCATCACCATTGCAATAGAACATTTAGCAATCAGGTACACTGTTAGGGATACTGCGTAGAGATCTGCAAAAAATATTTATTAAAAATTGACAATTCATCCATAACCAGCTTATTCCAAGCTTAATTTTATAATTATATTTGGTACAAACCTGTAGGAATAAAAATGTATGCAATTTGACATGCAGCACACAACCAAAAAGCTCCAGTCAATACCGGCTTTCTTCCAATTCTATCCAAAAGGAAATATGAGATCCAAAATCCAGGAATCTCTACTGCTGCCACGGCTATGTAGTTCAAGTATCTGTTTCCAGACATATTCACTGCGTTTAATGAGAGTCCGTAATAAATGAACGTGGTTGTAATCCACCAAATGGGCGAAATTAGGCAACGGATTAATATAGGCTTGTGTTGGAACACCTGGACAATAAGCCATGGTTCACTGCCACGTTTTTCTGCTTCGACAGCACTGATTCTCAACTTTTCTTGCGCAGTATGACGCAAAGCTTCCAATGACTTCTCAGATATGGGTTTCCCGTTGACCTGAGCCACCTTTCTAAGCAGTGCTTCGGACTCATCAAAGCGTCCTTTGCTCATGTACCAGCGTACAGACTCGCTGATGAGCCAGTAATAGAAGATGGTGAGGAACTGAGGGATGTAGAGTGCGAGCGTCAGGTTCCTCCAGTTGGGAACGCCCCATGCAATCAGGCCCATCGTCACTTGTCCTAGCGCGAAGCAGGTGTTCATCGCTGCTCCTGCTGCCACTCTAAATTTTGGACCAACCAACTCCATCACTGTGAAGAAGGTATTTATTGAAATTACTTATTTATGTATGCAGTTTTAAAATTGTACTCATGTTGGCAGCGAGTAAGAATCTTTTGTATTTTTTCATTTTCAAGTATGTAACATTAGGTAATCGTAGTTCAAATTTTTTACAATACAATGCAACTAACTTTTGAAACACAACAAAGAAAAATATCTTATCGCAAGAGTTTATGGCTGGAATATATACAAAAAAATGTTTACAATCTGAATCCGGTCTTTGACACATACCAAGATTAAAGTCTCATACAACAAAAACATTATAATAAACAAAGCGCACTATTTAATAACTGCACTTCGAGAAATACTATTATTGATGAAGTCTTCAAATCACCAGACAAATGTATGATGGTCAGAAATAGTTCCAATAAAATGAGAATGAAAATTATTATTATCGAAAATAAGTACTCACTCAAAATATAAACACACGAGAATCCACCAGATCCGAAAGTAGCCTCAAAGAACTCGGAGAACATAAAGCCGAGATAAGTATCGGCCCAGTACCTCGTCACTCCTAGCCAGGCTGTGTTGAATGCATTGATGGTGAGAGCAACTCTTCGACCCCATCGGTCTGAGACAAACCCAGTAATGGGCAAAGCAGTGAGGGTACCAAATGTACGAACTGTGCCAATGAGTGAGCGCCTCCATTCGTCACATGCCAGCCCATACTAAAACAATGATGGTCAAAACGTTATATATGGGGGGACATTTTAGTCTACTTAAGTCTACAACAAAAGACTGTTGTCACATTTATCATTTCGATGGTTTGGTGCACGATAAAATTAAACACAGATCTTTTGAATTAGAACCATGAAGTCTATTGACTTAGTCATATGGTGAGGCAGTTTAAATCTCAACGTTTGCTTTAAGTATGTATGAGAACCATAAGAACATCAAAAGGACAGATTATAATGAAAGAAAAGACTTACATCATATGCAACAGAGTGCGTATTCTCATACACAAATTCATCACAAGGCTGTAGATTATCCCTATTGAAGAGATTGCTTGGACAAGTGGCACTTTCAACTACTCTCAAAGCAGCTGATGTATTGGCGAACCGCTGGCAATTGTCGAATGAACCTGAACTGGAGCCTGCTGGTACTGCATTTGCTAACCAGTATGGAGAGAAGTCTGTTGGGTCACTTTCACATTCTGGGATCAGACATCTGGAATATAATGTGATCAATTTAGAAACGTGTTTACGTGGATGAAGTTGTGTCTCAAAAAACAGACATGAACTGCAGCCGCTAATTATATTTATTAATACGTTAAAAATATGTGCAAAGCCATTTTAGACACCCAACATGAAATGGAACTAGCTTTTAAAAATGTTTCATAATTTGAATTTCTGGCTCGCAAGCTGCAGTACATATTAATTAGCATCCATTCAGAAGATGAAAATTTTAATTTACCTGGTATTTATTCTGGCAGTTGTGAACACGTATTCCACAGCACTCCATGCGACAAAGAGGACTAATACCACGGATAGCAAAAATGACCGCAATTGATACTTCCCAAACTGACCAATCTCTTGTACTAGAATATCATCTAGTTCTACATGAGGCTTTGGTTCAGTGTCAGGTGCTGCAAAATCCACGTCTATTTTCCGATCATTTTGAGCACCGTCCATTTTGGTATGCCTCGAATCACGTCCGGGACTAGTGCCTGCACCTCTAGCAAAGTGCAGAATAACGTATTTATAAACATTTTATCTATTTTATAATTTACTGCTGATAAAACATACTATTCATTCACACCGTCTACGCTGTCGTCTATTGGATTAAATTCTTTATTAGTATCGATATTTTTATGGACTTCAGTAATTTTTGTAAGTGATTATCACGGACTTCAGGAATGTCTCGTGATTCTTAGTACCCAGACTAATCTACTGCCACTAATACCTTCTTTTTTATCTTCTTACGTAAAGTTTACAGAATGTGAAATAAAAACAAATCGACGTTTAATTTTCTATTAACAATTTTGTTTGTTTACATGAATTGCCATATTTTCTCGTGAAAACTTCATCGCAAGCAATTGAGCGTACTGAAATTTATGTTCAGTGTTAAGTGTATCACTTTCATTCTAGTTTTATTACTATTTTATGTTAAAATCTTTATGACTGTTATGGACAATGTCTGAGTAGTCTTTCTTGTATCAAGCGCTTGACCCAACTGCCTAACGAGAACCTCATTAGACTGCATTAACATTTTACAATGAGCAGTTTCTAACAATTTACTCAACTGACAAAGAAACAGACATACAGACAGATCTTAAAATACTTATATTATTAACATAAAAATATCTAGAGGAGGAATTGCCCGCGATAAAATCTTTTTCCTTCCTTATACCTACTTTTTGTAATTGTCTAGTCATTTAATATTTTTTACGTGATTGATATCACGTGACAAAGCATGATGAATATGTAATTTTGTATACCTATGTTACAGACGGACTATCATAAGTAGGTATGATGATTATCACGCAATGATAGTTCGTTGCTCCCCCAGTCAGATTAAAAGAAAATTGGAAAAAATAAATCAGTGCTTTAAGAGATAATGTCTCAATTGATTAATTAGAGATAGTTATTTTTTTTGCACCTGTCCAATTTCCTGGTAAGTGCTCATCAATTATAATAAGTAGGCATGTTATCGAAGGATGTATCTTTCTTTACATATTTGGATTTTTCATTTATAATGACATTATCATGTCAGGGCAATTGGGTTTTACGCTGCTTTACCAGAGTCTTACTATAATCGCCTACAAATTTTATGACAATTTTCTCAGCCTTGTTTCTTATGAGAAAAATTATAATAATCTCGTGACTAAATATGAGCCACATGGATTAAGGTTAAGTTGCTCTCTATCGTTCCAAGACTGAAATAATCAACTAAGATTTGTAAATTATTATCTGAACAGTCGTTACTGGTTATGCTTTGAATCCGATGGTTGAGAAGGCATTGGTCAGACAGGTCAGAGTTTACATGATACTTACATCGCATGGTGACCATACGTAAGACAATAACAAATTAAGAGAAACTTTAAATGTACTAGCGACAAATAAATATTTCTGAATCATAATACGATTAACTATAATTATTTCAAGGTTCAGATTAAGACAAACCAAACACCTGGAAATAAAAATAATCCTTTTTTTCCGGAACATAAACAATAATTCTTCACCTAGAATTGTTATCTTCAAGGTCATAAATGGCTGACTAAAACCAGATCGAGACATTGACCTTGCAAGAAACACATAGATAAACTAAATAATCAATATGTTAATACAGATAATTGTATAGGATTAGATAATATGTAAATACCCAGTATCATGGTTGTATTAGGAAATGATAACTTCTTCATTAATCATGAATTAATCTTTAATCTAAGACAGTTTGTTCGACTAAGAGATAGGTATTTGCGCTCCTCACAATTTTGCACTCCACGAGTGTAACAGCGCTTTCACACTAGTAGATTAAAATTTAGAATGTGTCGCGCGTATATAACTGAATTTTTCTAAATGTTAAACGGGCGACATTGCCGAAAACAACCGAGCAGAAAATCAGTTACTATAAAAACGCTGTAACAGATGCGGAGCTCAAAATTATGAGATACCCACACAGTATTGTCATTTCCATCTCACGCTGGGCAAAAGCATGATTTTTTTAAAGAAAATGCATAAATTGTTGTTTGACCATCATCACATTTACTTTAGGCAACACAATCCCAGGCAGTATTTATGAGTCCACTATTTTCAGGAGCACCTACTTAAATATTATAATTGAAAATTACAAGGAAACTTAGAGTGAGTAGTTTAAATGCTTGACCGCTTTTGAGCCGATATCTTGAAAATATGACGCACGAATTATTATTATTTTTTACCAGCCATTACTTTGCATAAAATAATCTTTGGTATTTATGATCTCATTAGAGTTGTTATCTTAATATCATAATGACGATTTACAATCGAATTACATTGATATCGATTTATTAATACTTATATTGGCGAATTATGTCAAGACCGTGCAAAGATGCTCTAAATATTGATAAAGATTGTTACAAAGATACAGGACTTTTCTTTAATGATATCATGGTCACAACGTGCGTCTAAAATACTTTAACACGTTAGACTTTAACTCTATATAACCGTAGATGATCTGAGTTTTTACAATTCAGTTTCAGTGTATACTTAAATTTTTGAGGTCAACCTATCAAAAATAGCATCGTAGAAATTAACAAGTTAACCACAAAACAATTTTGAATAAACCGAAAAAGGTATTTCGTTAACATCACATACATTTTCACTGAAACAACCCAGCTTAAATTCTACATAGGCAAGATTGTAATCGCATGCAACAGGCAAAATCTATCGAAGTAAATTCCAGCCACTTAGCACGAAATTCCGAAGCCTGTCTAACAATTCTAAGATCGCGAGTACAAAGCTAAGTACGTGGAGAACAAAATGACTAGCGGAGGTGCCATAACGGAAAATCTCGTAAGATAATAGCGCGCCAAAATGCGAGTGTGCTGTGGAGAAGGAACGTTTATATCGTCATTTTTATATGCTTTCTTTGGACCCGCCCATGTTATGTGATACCAAAATCGTTGACAGATGTCTCAATGAACCCAGGTTAGGGTAGGGTTAGGGTATCTCCGCTTATATTTTCTTACTCCGTGGCGAAGTATAATATATTGCAGTAAATATTTTCTTTGATGCACACCTGGGTTTAATGGTGACAGAATTTGTACTTGAAGATGGGTGCATAAATATTCAAAGGAGTATTGTGCTTTGGTGAAATAGGTGTTGGTTTGACGATATTTCAGACGAAATAAGACAAAGCTGAATGGTGAGATAGGCTGGTAGGTAGAGATAAATCATGGCTGAAAAGATCCTTTTGAAAACTGAATTTTTTTTACGCGGGTTTTTGGTAGATAACTGAAATAAACAGTGGAAAAAGAATAAACTAAAAGGAAATATTATATGAGAACTTATATAAAATTGCTGGTCACTCTTATTTTCTACTATCTCTACCTACTGAACTTTACTCGACCACCTCTTATCGTCAAAAAACTATTTATATATTTTTTTGATAACGCATTGGATTTTGGATATTTCCTCACCAAAAAACAAAACTAATAAGTACACAAATCACGTACAAACGATTTGTTTGTTCGAAAAAAATATTGTTCGTTCGAGTAGTCGCGAAAATATTTGTTTTCCTGTATCTTTGTAGTTTCCTATGTAACAGAGTTTACTGTTTTTCTGTTTGTTAGATTTTTGTCTTCAGAGCGTTTTCCTGTTAGAGATAAAGGCTTAAGTGTAGTGGAGAAATAGTTATAATATATGTGTTGGATAAGTTAAGTGGAGAAATAGTTCACTTAACGTGAATGTTGGAGACTGTTGTTAGATTTATACATTTACGTTTATATTTTTTGGTAGAAATTGCGTTTTGATATCGAATAGATGATGAAGATCAAAAATTAGACACAAATTGTCAATCTTTCTAGCTTCTGAGTACTCGACTGCCAAGATTTTTAAATGAGTCCCGGGACCCAATAATTTAACAGGCCTTCCGAAGCACGGACTCATCCTGACGATGTGGTCACCCATCCACGGACCGACCGCGTCAAGCGTTCCATATTTAGCTTATCATTGATCGACCCATGCGAGACTGTTCAGTTAGTTACTCACGAAAACTTCTACCAATACTCCCCATATTATTTTATACCACAAGAGACATAGCGTGATAATATTCAGTAAACTATGTCTGTGGCACAACTATTCCGGTATTTTAGTATCGTATGTGCATTTGTTCGCGGAAGTCAGATTATTCTAGCATGTTCTAAAAAGGTTATGAAAGGAAATAACAGCTGGAATGGGAGATACCACAAACTTGTTTACTGAATTTCATTAAAAAGTTTTTATGCATCTTTTAAGCAATATTTTAGATAGGAGTGACCCTTTTATTAATAACATTTATGTACGTACGTTTATTCAACAATATTTATTTTCACTGTCGATAACTGCCTCAATGGAGTTGTTGTGTCCCCTTTTTTCCCAGCAAGAACATAGAGGAACTCATGAAGTTAGGGGATTTTTGTGGGCTATCTAATTAATGTAGGTAATATTTTACGTTTGAAAAGTACTGTTTTTCAGCAATTTACATTTTGTTTTTTGAAAAGGCAGTTTTGCAGGCAGCAGATACCTACTGCCTACTTAACCACATCAAAATAAAAGAGATAAATGTAAGTAAATGTCTGCTATTCCTACAGGAAATCAACCTGAATGTAGAAATTATTTTTGATAGAAGCAATTAAGCGAAGTGTAGTCCAACTGTAGAAGCCGCGCTTATCACGTGTGGGCGAGACAACGCCAGCAGTTAATTCACAATGCAATTTGCGGCAGATTGGCGCGACCGGAGGACTTGGAGCATTGAACCAACTGGAAACGTAAACCACACGATTTTATCTTTGAAAAAGGTGCTAGGTGCCTCAGTCTCTTCAATGTGCAGTCAAACTCCAAAAAATATAATTCGTATTGCGATTTCTGGAATTGTTGTTGGTACGCTATTTTTGCCAACTAAGTGTTCAGCTGCTTTTGAATTTATAGAATGTGAACTGAATTCTGGTGTGTTGCCAAGCAATTTATGGACTTTACGTTGTGTAACAAATTCATTTACAAGTGTTGATGTATTCATTGAATTTTGGGTTTGACTGTAACTACTTACTCGTGTTTGATGGTCTTCCCAAGCAATGTGATCGATAAGACGAGTGTTTTGGCATACTTTTCGCCTAGAGATTTGTGCGCATGTGAGCTTTGTGCAATGGCAACTCCGGTGGATTAAATGCTCCAAGCTGACGGGTTGTTCATTTCATGCTTCGTTTAGCTCGTGAGAGCACTGGCTTCCAGTACTCGACTGCGAAGCTAAGGTTAAAATAATAAGGTTGTAGGCGTTGACTGTATTGAGAAGTTATAGAGAGGTCATGAACCCTGTTTCTATGTTTAGAATTTAATTTTCGTCAACTAAAGCGATTTGATATTACTTATGTATTTTAGATTGTTTTCACTTGATAATGATAATAGGTGCTTTCAAATATATTTGGTACAAATGATGTTGAGGCCATTTGAACTAAGAATCATTTATTTCTACCTATTCTAAATATCTCCATTATCAGATCAGTTCGACAGTACCTTATTTTTATATTGTATACCAATTGTCATGACAGTACGATCATTAAAGGTGATTAAATTAGCTACATTAGATACATACATGGTTACATACAAATCGACCTAAAAGCGTGTTAAGTACTACTATTTCTCCTAAATATCAAACACCACCACGACTTAATTCTAACTTCGTACCCTACGTATGATGTAACTATAATAAATACCTATGTTATCGATAAGGGCGGGTACAGTACGGGTATCTGATATCCGTTCAGGGGTACTCTGAAACCTGAGGCGCGCCATCTAGCGGCAAACAATACCGGTGTACAAAGACTTTGTAGGACTTCATGTTCCTTTTGTAAATAGGACTAAGAAAATTGGGATTCGTGAATAGGTAGGTTGAGATTTTTGAAAGAATAAAATATATTTTGGTGTCATCCGAATTGATGACCTAATCCTTTTTTCTATGCAGTTAATCTATGTTATTGAGAAAGGAGTATCCACACTATGTATTTAGGAATATCCATACTAAAAAAAAGGGAAAATTTCATAACTACAATCCTTAATAGTTATTTATTTAAAACTGAAACCATAAATATATTGGCTTGGCTGCCAATCATTGACCGGCCTTTTATTTGAAGTGCCTCAATTACAAATAGATGCATTACCTAAGACTTCTTATTTATTTTAACGAAGGCCAAAAACACTCGATGTCACACCTTTTATAGCTTGCAAAAATTCACCAATGCATTTTCTCCGAAATTTCTATTAACACAACCTTACCCTTTCAACCAACATAGCTATCTACATATATAATCCTATCTACTCCACGACCTTGACTCCTCATTCCGGACGTACTGACGTGACAAATGACCTCCACGCCTTCGAGGATGTCGTGAATACGTCTTTTATGATGCAAGGGTCCCTGATAAGGTAATCTGGGTGTAATGAGTGTTTAGGCGTGGTAAACTTGTAAGGGTGTACTAGGGTAATGATTTTTGGTATCTGAGGCGCCTAATTTAGGGGTTTGTGACCTGGTTATGTTGATAAGATTTTAAGAACATAGTGCAAAAAATTTAGTTTTTTTTTTCAAATAGGTTTACGAATAAAGCTTTAGAGAAAAAATAAGTACAGTTATAACATCGAAATACACGTTACTTAAGGTGCGTTTTTCTGTGCTTGGAATTAGAATGAAGTTTGAGCAGTCTTTAAAATAGCTTTTTGTAAAAGAAACCCCATGAGTATTTTCGAAACAATGCTCAGTTTAGACTAGTTCAAAGTAGGTACCATAAAATTTCTTATTCTTAGCTAAACAATGCTCTAAAAACTACATAAATAAAACCATAAACGCAAAAACTTAAACAATCACTGTAACAAACGCTATAATCAAGTTAAACCGACCTCAAATCGCTAATTCACACACAAATTACTAATAAAAACAAACAACGTGTACTTTAGTAAGTTTTCGCGTGTTGCCGGAACGGAACCGGCCAACCGGCAGTCCGGTCCGTAAAGTACCTTTCATTAAGTAAACTACTGCTGCACGAAGCTAAACACTTGATTATACTATTACTGTTTTAATACATGCCACATTATTGTAGGTAGTTTTAAATGTGTGATTTATTAGTAAAAACTGACAAAATTTTATTTAAAAAAGGCCCTATAGTTAGTCCGATAAATAATCTACCTGTCTCTTTCTCTCTCCTGCCCTTATTTAAATTATATTCAGCATGTTTTCTCTTTGCATATTTTTCCATCTCCCGTCATCTCACAAGTAAAACACCAGAACTATTCACCTTTATAAATGAAATAAGACCTACTAGATACCTAGCAATTAATTATTTTATCTCTTAGGGCCGATTTTTCAATCGCCAGATAACTTTTATTGTTTGACGTTTTGTTTTTATTGAAAATCGGCTTTTAACCTGTTAATTTCTATTTCTATAAAGATAGCTTAGAAACTCATCCTTTACAACGCTGGTAAAACCGCGGGTAGGAAATAGCTACTTTACTACAAAATCCAAAATCACAGGGCCCATATAACAGTCCACTAGGTACTCCATAAGTACCGCCGCCGGCACTCCGTCACGTTTCACGTAACGCACTCAGTCACGTTCCGTAACGCACACGGACGCGGCATAGACAGCTGATTGATGACGTCACGGTTCACGCGTTAGTTTTCAATCATGATCAATTGGGGGGTATTTTGGGTAGTATGTTGTTGGGTAGTCGGATGTAATTGGGTTGGTTTTTAAGGTGCAAAGATTTTTATGGCAAAAAGATGAGTAAACTACATAATATACTTGTGTTTTTTCGCGTAGCAATAAGCCTTTTGAAACAATTTACATTTGAAGTTATCAATTTTGACTTTAAAAAATATTTAGGTACGTTTGTACTTCAAAAATTATATTACAGGTTTGGTATTAAAATTACTACACTAAAAACAGCCGCTTTCCATCAAAAAAGGTGTCTAGAACATTCTATAAATTACCTGAAAAGACTGAAGAGGTACGTTTTTCTTGGCAAATAACAAATGGCTCGGTGAAGCCTTAAATTCAACGTAATCTGTTGTTCTGAGTTCCGCCGACCGCACGCAACCTTTTTCTTCTATGTTTGCCTAGTACTTATATTTTTTAGCTCGGTCAAATAACCGTGAAATTGAGGAAAATTTTAGGATTCTTCTTCTATGAAATTATTTTTATAATGTAAATAACTCTGTGTTAGCATTAATATAACGACTAAATCCATTGTAACGAATTAAGGCACGAAAACGATGTGATGAAGATAGACATATGTAGACTATTCATCTGGGTAATAAAAGGCGATTATATAATCTGCCTTTTGGTGAACTTCTTCTAGCATTATTTATTTTATCTTGAGATATGCAGGGTATAGACAATCATTATATTCAAGCTTGAACAAGTTTATAGAGCATGTACGTATTTACCCATCATTATATTACACACAATTACTACGCAGCTATGTTTTGCTACTGTAGGGGACCTAACTAAAGGTACTTAAATGAAAAGTGGACTGTAACACTTAATACATATAATGGTTCACTGGACAGTACAATATGTTGGAAAACTAAGATAAAGTATGCGCGCGCGTCGTCGGCTGTGTCCGGTGATGGAGTGCGGCGGCGCGGTGCGGGCCGCTGCTGCTGGCAGCCGTCCCCCCCGCCTCGGTGACGCGACGCCCTCTGTCGGGCCCTGGTGCGCCAGCTATGAATCACGCCTTGTGTGCGTGAACATCCTCCCCGGGTTGAAGCATTCAATCTAGTGGAAGTGGACAAATATTATTAAAGGAACGTAGAATTGTTCCCTTACGCGTCTTCAACTCAGCCACACGCGTTATCCCGTCGCTCCCCGGGAACACCTTCGTGACACGTCCCAGTGGCCACAACATTGGCGGTTGTCCTCTCTCCTTGATGAGAACTAACGTTCCCTCTGCCAGTTGTCCTGTAGATGACGTCCACTTAGTTTTGCTGCAGCAGAGATATATTCTAAATGGAATCGTTTCCAGAAATGCTGCTTAATATGCTCCACTCTGTGATAGCGCTCCAAGCGGCCGATGTTTACATCAGACACCTGTGGATGCGGAACAGCCATTAGTGATCGTCCAATCAAAAAATGTGAAGGAGTAAGGACAGTAAAATCTAACGGATCAGAGGAAAGAGGGGTGAGAGGACGTGAATTAAGAACAGCTTCTATTTGAGTTAAACAAGTGACCATTTCTTCATATGTGAAGTGTGTTAACTGTAATAGTCTTTTCAGGTGGTGTTTAGTTGAGCGAACGGCAGCTTCAGCAATGCCGTTGAAATGTGGAGAATATGGAGGGGCAAAAGTAAATTCAATACCCCTTTGTGCAACTTCATACGATATATTTGATTGTTTTAATAATTGTTGCAACTCATTACAAGTGCCTACAAAATTGGTGCCATTGTCAGACAAGATGCTCTTGGGTTTGCCACGACGAGCAACAAAACGGTTTAAAGCAGCCATATAGCCCTCCTTAGTAAGGTCTGTAACGAGCTCGATATGGACAGCTTTCACTGCAAGACAAACAAAGATGCATAGGTACGCCTTTACAAGTTTACACCCTCGCCCCTTTCGATCTGCTATCAATATTGGCCCAGCATAGTCGACACTGGAATTTAAAAATGGGAATTCCAATTGAGTTCTATTAACAGGCAATTGTCCCATTACAGGTTGAACATTTTGACACTTGAACTTAAAACATTTAATGCAGTGTTTTACAACTGACTTAGACAGATTTCTGCCTCCAAGTGGCCAATACATTTGCCGTATACTTGCGATCAACAATTGAGGGCCAGCGTGTAATAAATCGTAATGATATTTGTGGAAAATTAATTTAGTGATATGATGTTTGCAACATAGTAAAATTGGATGCTTGATATTATAGTCATAAGGCGAATTATCAAGTCTCCCGCCTACACGGATAAGACCATCTTCGTCAACAAAAGGACTCAAACAAATCAATCTATTTTTGCGAGGCAAAGTCTTACCAGCTTTAAGAATGTCATATTCTTTGGAAAACATCTCCATTTGAGCTTGTCTTAAAATGAAATTTAAAGAATCTTGAAGTTCTTTAATTGATAATGGATTTTTATCCTTGATTTTGTTCTTTACATTATTATAAAATCTTAATATGTAGGCCACCACTCTTTGTAGACGATTTATGTTAGAATATTTATGTAATAATGTATGAATTATTGATGTATTTGTGTTTGTGTGTTGTGCGTGTTTTTGTGTGTCTGTAAGAAACGAGTGATCTGTGAAGTTAGATGTAATTACTTCTGGTAGATCCTGTTTCATAGTTTTGTTGGGCATAGCTGGCCAGTGTGTTTCATCATTTAACAAGAACTCTGGACCTGACCACCATAAAGAACACTCGCTGATAAGGTCAGCCTTCAGCCCACGAGAAACAAGATCTGCCGGATTGACTCTAGACGGCACGTAACTCCACGTATGACCTGCAGTACTCTCCTGTATCTCGTTAACGCGATTGCGTACGAAAGGTTTCAATACGTTCGGTGACATAGCTAGCCAACTCAACACTATTGTTGAATCGCACCAAAATTGGCATCTAGTAATAGGTAAAGTAATTGAACTTTGTACCTTAGCACACAGTCTAGCGCCTAGCAACGCCCCACAAAGCTCGAGACGTGGAATGGTAGTAGGCTTTATTGGTGCTACGCGATTCTTCGATGCAAGAAGTTGTACCTTGACTGCACCTTCCATATTCACCGACCGAAGATATACGCAACAACCAAAGGCTCTCTCAGAGGCATCTGTAAAAACATGAATTTCATGCAATATAGCATTGTCACACACAACCCATCTTGGAATGCGTAGATTGTTTAAACATGGAAGAGTGTTAACAAAATTACTCCAAAAATGGTATATAGACTCTGGCACCTGCTCATCCCAGTCACACTTATCCAACCACAGCTTCTGCATGACAATCTTAGCCTCGACTACACATGGACCAACCAAGCCTAATGGGTCAAATATTTGACTGATGACTGACAAAATTTGGCGTTTAGAAACTTGTTTCTTATCATCAATAGAAATAGAAAATGCCAAATAATCTGCCTCACACATCCAGCGTAAACCTAATGTTTTGATGACGCGTTCTTATCTTCAGACAGTCTTAGACAATCCACAACTGTTGAGCTATCGCAAACCTGGTCTAAAATTGAGGAACTATTGGATTGCCATTTTCGTATGTGAAAATTCGCTGACGCTAACACAGAAATAACTTCCTTGACCATTTCTACTACGCCTGAAACTGAATTACCGCCTGAAAGATAGTCATCGATGTAAAAATCACGCTCAATTGAAGACTTGACGGTAGGACTTGTAGCAACATTAGCCAAACTCACTAAACACTTTGTTGCTAAGTACGGAGCAGAAGCTGTGCCATAGGTAACAGTATTTAGACAATAAGTCTTTAACGGTAACTTAGGATCAGTCCTGAAGATGATTTGTTGCAATGGACGTTGCGACGGTGTTACAGCAACAGCACGATACATTCTAGCTATATCTCCTGATATAACGTACTTATATTGCCTAAATCTTAGTAGAATTGACAGAAGATCTTCTTGGATAGTCGGGCCAACCATCTGGATTTGATTGAACGACACACCAGACGTGGTTGCCGCTGAAGCATCAAAGACTGCCCGTAGTTTCGTGGTCGAGCTGGATTCTCTGATGACCCCATGATGAGGCAAAAAATATTCAATACCGTCACCTGAATGTGGCTTCCTAGACGTTGTATTTTCTGTCATGTGTCCAAGACGCTCATACTCCTCCATGAAGGCAACATAACGCTCCTTGAAACTTGGATCACGAAGAAAACGACGCTCCAGTGATAGAAATCGCCGCTTAGCCATCTCGTACGACTCACCTAGAATGACAGGATTATCCTTTAAAGGAATTGTCACAACAAACCTACCCTCACTGTCACGAACAGTATTGCGGCGAAAACTTTCTTCGCACGCACGTTCCTCCTGTGATAAGGCATGTTTAGATGGGACCGAATCAATTTCCCAAAACCTGTTGAGGTTATTATTTAATTCCTCCATAGAAACATTACAAAAATGTGCTTGGTTATTTGAAATATTGCGTAATGGGACTGGACCTGAAACTATCCACCCTAGTTTTGTTGCATGAAGCTTGGGTTTATTCCTACCTAAATTTATAGATGAGGAACCTAAAACATTCCAAAACACTTCCGCGCCAACAAGAATGTCGATTACAGACGGAATATGGAATGACGGATCTGCTAACTGTATGTCTGCCGGTATATTGATATTGCCTATATCTACAGCTTTGGCTGGCAATATTTTAGTAATTTCAGGCAATATGAAGCTAGTGATGGTTTCCCTATAGCCACCATTCCGAGCCTGAATTGTAAATCTACAAGACTGTGTGCTATTAGATGTTTGCTTATTTATACCTGATATCGTGGAGTTAACGTTACGTCTAGGCAATCCCAGCTTGTGACACAGTGTTTCAGTGATAAAATTAGCTGTGCTACCGTTATCCAGCAGGATCCTGGCGTCGAACTTCTCACCTCGGGTGCTGACCACTGTCACCAGAGCTGTGGAAAGCAAAACAGAACGAGTAGTAGCTGCAGTGTCGCTTGACATAACAACGCTTTCAGATGTGCCGTTTTGTAACTGTGCACCACCAGAAACGTCATCAGTCAGTAAACTAGGCAGAGCTACACTACTAGGCATTGGGTCTTGTACAGTTGAATTAGACTGCTCTACGTGTAAAAGCGTGTTATGCTTACGATTACAATATTTACAGTGTGACAATTTGCAACGTTTACTTGAATGCCCTGGACGTAAACAATTAAAGCACACATTAAGCTCCTTCACCTTTGCTAAACGGTTTTCTACTGACAACTTACGAAAATCATCACACACAAACATGAAATGATTATTTTGCACAACGGACAATTATTAAATTCCTTATTAGTATTAGGTTTAGGTTTTGTTATATTATAGTTTTTTTTAGAATTATTAGTATTTACTGTGTAACTGTTTGTACTACTATCTTCCTTATTTGTTGATTTGCTATGTTCTACTGTCTCTAATAAATCAGCCCTTTTACTAACAAACGAACAAAATTCTGACAATGTTGGAAATTTGGGTAAGGTATTGCTATACTCTTCCCAGTCTCTGTTAGTGACCTTATCCAGTCTGCTACTCATCATAATCACCACCAGTGTACTCCACTGGTCAGTGGGCTCGTTCAGTGATTTTAAAGCTCTAATTTGCTTATTGATATTATCAACAAATTGACGTAAGGCTACACAAGATTCTTTAAGAATTGCCGGAGTATTAAACAAAGTTTGCACATGGTTTTTAACTAGAAGCCTGCTATTATCATATCGCTCACATAATAGATTCCACGCTAATTGATAATGCTCGCTCTTAAAATCTATATTTTTTATCACTTGCTGAGCATCTCCCGTAAGCGAAGCGCGCAAATAATGAAATTTGCTAATATCATCGATAGCACTACTACTGTGAATAAGTGACAGATATGTATCTCTATACTCGAGCCAACATTGATAACTACCATCGAAAGTAGGCAAATTAATTTTAGGTAAGCGTACAAAATTATGACGGAACGATGCACCTGTGTTTTTATCCGCTGAGCCCGCTACAGACCCGCCGTCAACGCCGGCATCAGCGCTGATAAGCAGGCTGCGCGCCTGAGCTGCCACCGCGTGGTACCGCTCCTCAAACTTGGCACGTTCCCCGTACGCCTCGTCTGGCTTATCCGAGAGCACCTCGATCTCCAACTGCAAATTATCAAAGTCATCGTATAAAGCATCAAATTTACGAAGGCGACCCTCTAGCTCAATACGCTGCAAACTGGATAATGAATCGCAACTCATAAGCACATTAACATGATTGCAAAAATTCGTAAGCTTAGCTTTAATAGCACTGCGTTTTCTTATTAACAAATCTTCATTAGCCATTATAAGAAGGTGGTTTGAAATAAAAGTACAAAAGATGTTATGAAATAATGCGATAGAATAACAGATAAGGCGATAAGCAAATGCACAAGTGATGACTAATGTAGCAACCAGATGTTTCAATATGAATAGGCGCGTGACTCGTGACCGTTAGCTCATTAGCAAAAAACTTCAACGGTAAACCGATAAGAAATGTATTCCATACAGCACTGAATGAATGCACGTTAATGCCAATAGACTTTTAAATAATCACTTGTTTGCTCAAATTTGAAACTGAACTGAAAACGGTTGCAACGGAAATTTTGAATTTGAATTTTAACGGAAATTATAAAGAAAGGAATTTGGAACGATACACAAATATGCTTATCTTTATCCACAAGGCGAACTGTGTTGATTCCCACGAAGCACGTAGATGACCCGGCGTGTTCGACCAACTAAGTCGAGACTTGACCACCGTCGACGTGAAGACTTCGGGAACTTGTAGACGTCCTCTCCTCGTTCTACGTATTTAGACGACTCCAACTCCAAGCTTCTCTTCTCTCGAATGCCGCTTGTAGTGACACGGCGCTTTTGAAGACTCGTCGCTCGTATCAAAGTCCACCAACGTCGCCTCGTACTGTCACCGCGCGAACGATTTCTTTGTTCGTAGAAATACGTTACGCGGATTTAAATTGTAGAAGGCCGAAGTGACCAAAATGTAGGGGACCTAACTAAAGGTACTTAAATGAAAAGTGGACTGTAACACTTAATACATATAATGGTTCACTGGACAGTACAATATGTTGGAAAACTAAGATAAAGTATGCGCGCGCGTCGTCGGCTGTGTCCGGTGATGGAGTGCGGCGGCGCGGTGCGGGCCGCTGCTGCTGGCAGCCGTCCCCCCCGCCTCGGTGACGCGACGCCCTCTGTCGGGCCCTGGTGCGCCAGCTATGAATCACGCCTTGTGTGCGTGAACAGCTACTAACGTTGTGTCATATAGAATTTCAAAAGAACCTGCTAGAAATTCAAAGGCGATTCAGTTACAAACGGATGTTGGAAACCCGAGCCTGTTTGGATGGTACGGGAAAACAAACAATCAAACAATACACACAGATAGAATAGAGATTTCTGATATATTGATCTGTCAGTTTCAAATAAGATAGTGTGTTCAAAATTTTCGTATAAGTAAAAGTTTAGGATGAAAAGTGAGAAATAATGAAAGTTCAAGATACTATTTAAAAATCTTCTACATACTTGAAAGGTAGCATCTGCTACGTTACTTACATTGAGCTTAAGAGGTAACAGCTGTATGCTAAATATCTAAGAATTAAGTAATTTCTGAAAATATTATACATGTTTTACTTGAACTTACTTCAAAGCACGCAGTGAGCGTGTATTTCAACTTTATACGCATATCTTATCAGATATTTTTTTTCAGATAAGAAGAAGATCCCTTGATCAAAATTAAAGGTTTTTTCTCCTATAAAGAAGGCACAACCCTTCATCAACTATTTTAACACAATTTCGTCAACCCCCAAAATACTACAACTTTCTTTCATATACTTACTGCCACACTCAGAGTCAGTTAATGGTTACTTAAGTGGCTCCTTAGTATAGATTTAAAAAAGCTCACTCTCAGAGACAATTAATGATCCGTTAGCATCCCTTAATGACAATTAAAGTTAAGTAAAGCAAAACCTTTACTTAACTTTCTAATGATTGATTTTGACATTTATGTTTAAGGTTATAAAAGTAAATAAAATATTTTAAAAAGTCTCAGGAATAGGAATGTTTTAACAATAAAGTAAAGATGAGTGATTTGCTTGACTTTATTGATTTTTTAGACTATACCAGAAGGTTTAGAGTAGTGAGGCCAAATAAGAAGCCCAGGAGGAGTAACATTAGAAGTCTTTTTCTATCAATGTTCAAGCAGTCACTGGGACAAACTTGGAATTTTATGATCTAGTAGCCCGGTAGCCTGGCAGTACCCATGATAGTTTTATTTATAACAGCAGTAAACAAAGACAAAGTGCAAGTAAACAAAGACTGAATACTGGTGTGTTAAAAGGGATAATTTTAGGGGACAGCGGGTATGCAGTTAGCAATGTGCTACTGACACCGTTTTTATCACCAAATTCAACTGCACAAGAAAACTACAACAGAAGCCAAATAAAATATAATGTAGAATACTGTGGAAAGATGCTTTGGCATTTGGAAAATAAGGTTTCCTTGTCTCCAACTTGGCATGGGCATTAAGATGGATACAGTTGTGGCTGTTATATGTGCTTGAGCGACACTGCATAATATTTCTTTACAGGTTGATGATTTGGTTCCAAAGAACTGGGAATCTCCTCATAATGAGGATGATGATGTTGTCCTGATGAGTGAAAGGCGTGAAACAACAACCAACAGCAATGGATTTTTGGTGCGACAATCTATAGTTGATAGATTTTTCTCATAATATAATTTTTAATAAATAAAAATCTATAAAATAAGAAGAATACTTTTTTAATTGTTGAACAAGAGGCCAATTATGTAGTACAAAGTTTATTTGACTTCCTCGTTGATCTAGTAAACTTTCACAAAGCAGCCCGTAGTCTGGAAGTTGGTGATTGATTCCTGATTGAACTCCTGTGTTATACTATCCCATGCTGCTTGTTTCTTGGCGACTGACTTGCCATCTGTTATTTAAGATTCCACGATTGGTCTCTTTTTAACTAATTGTGCAAAACAAAGCTTTTTCGTCCGCCGTGAAATTAGCCACACGTTTGCGTAGGGCTCTTGTTCCTGAAGACTCCTAAAATGAAACAAGCACAAGTTAAATTCTTCAAATACATATGTGCAGCTACTAATGTACATAGAAACGAAACTTACCATGATAATATGTTAAGATAAAGCTGTTTATTTCAGAGTTTATCACACTTTTCTTTCCTGACGGTTAACGGAACAAGAATTTTAAACGTAACCTTGACACTGACAGTACAATATTGACAGTGATACCAGAAAAAAGTTTCCATGTACTTTATATCATTTACATGAAAATAGGTGTTTTTACGTAAAAACGATCCCGAAATTAACAAATTCTTATTTCTATTGTTGATATACAAGGTTTTAATGTATTTAAATAACAGTTTTTGCTACTTAATAATTTCACATTTTAAGGTGCGGCTACACCTTTCGTTTATCGATAAGCATTATCAAAGACAATTTGACGATACTCTGCCCTACGGATACTTAAAGCTGTCATTAACTAATGAAAACTTAAATTTCGTCTCTGGGATGTATCGTTCATTAACAGATTTAATGATAATTAGTTAAGGACTCGTTAGGACTAATTTAAGTATCCATTATGAGTGTGGCAGTTAAAGCAGATTGTAAAAAACGCTAATTAACACCACCTTATATGCCAAAGTCTTTCACTTTAAAAGTATGGATTTCACATCTTTTTCTCTTGTCAAAAACTAGGGGGTATCAAGTACCATCGATCACGCTTGCAAGACGGACAAAATTAAAGAGCCTGGGTCGCAAAGCTCAAGTGATTTTGGTATACAAAGGACTTTTTAATGTATACGAAAAATATGTTCAGAGGTCGTTTGAGGGTTGAACATTTTTCGTGGAAAATATTTGACGAGTAAATCTGTTTTGTGGAGTAACGTTATCTAGAAAAGTGTTGGTCTTCTGGGTGTTGGTAAAGGCGACGATAGTTTAGAAATGGCTTAAAAAAACTCATTTGTTTTTATTATGAAAAACTGAGACTAAAAATAAGAAGATAAAAAAAAATTGAAACTAGTGAAAAATAGGTCTAGACTGATATTCGTAAACAAATTACCTAATATTAACGCTTTTCTCCTGCCAATATTCAAGACAAAACTAATTAGGTATGCCTCTTCAGAAATTCCTCCTTTGTCATACTTTGCAAAACACAAATACTATCTAAACTAAATAACTTATATCAACAAACAACAACATCACTCGCAAAACCATGTCACAAAAAACAAGAACTAAAAACTCCCAAACAAAAATATTTCACAGAAAAATCAGTCTCATTCCCAAGAGACGCCGGGTACAACTCATAGCTAACAATCCCCGAGCCGAGGCGTTAAACAGTGCTTAATTATCTGGAAACTTCCAAAGGACAGTTTTTATCCCCATTTGAATATTCCTCTTCATTTTTAAAGCTGTTTCCAAGCCTTTGATAAACATGAATGAAAAGATTGTCGCCGCTTGAAAAATATCTCTGAACTCACTATTGAATTCTGGGGTTTCGATAAAAAATGCTGGATTATGTTTCAAGTATCGGTGAGGCAAAGTAACTAGGATTTATTTTTGTTTCGGTTTTTTGTGTTACGTCAGTTTAAAATCTGTAAGGATAGACAGAGGTTTTGTTAGCACGAAGAGACTCTTTGTAGGATGTTAAAGAAGTTTTATTCACAGTAATTGGATACAATTAAGTTTACAAAGTTCACACAATTATGATAAAAACCACATCTATTATCACACATTACACACATACTTACCTTCTCTTCTTATGCACAAATTAGGGTCCCAACGCTGAAAAAACGATTATAAGCCCCTAAAACATTTACGAGGCAGTTACAAGACCTACAGAAATCCAGACCACATAATTTGAACTTGACTCTATATTTGAGCTGAAATAAATCGGATTTGATTTACGTCGACTCGATCGGGTCATCCTATGCCCTGAGGGATTGTCCCACATTCTGACTTGACGTTCATACAAGTTAGAAGATGGACTTACGACTAGTGTCCGAGATTTTTAGCACATAAGTGAGTTGTTACTTAACCCGATGTAAGTCGAATTGTAGATATAAACGAGACAATTGATTTTGAGACAAATAAAAGCTTAACCTCAAGGTGTACACTTTTATTTTCTTGGAATACAGCAGCAGTGCTGTCTATGTTAACTTATTCTTACAATGAAAATAGCTAGAAGATTTCATGACAGTCAAACGTGTCGTTGCCTCTCCGCTCTTTGAAGCGAGTTGCAAACATGTAAAAGTCCTTATCGCTTATATGGTCACACTACGTAAATTAAAAAAAAAATAGAATACATACCGTTAACAAAAATCTTCTTTTATAATTATGTCGATGGTTTATCCATAAACCCTTACTTCGGCATAAAAATAGAATAAAGAATCCCGTATGATTTTGTACGTAACCACTGGTGGAGTGACGTGAACATATTGGATGTCATTCAAACACTCGCTTGATTGACACAATAGAACGCGCTGTCATACTCGCAGTCCTTGTGAGAAGGTGGCTTTCTGACTTGGATATTATCTTTGAATGGCTTGAAATATTACTAGTTGGGGTTTTATCGTGGTTTTTGAGGGTTAAGTAGCTTTTGGACTAACTTTTAAATCGGTTTTTTTTGTATCACGTGTTTTATTCATAGGTAATATAGATTTCGATTATATCAATTTTACATTATTGCCAAAAATAAATTACATGTGCATGTAACTTTGCTTTAAGTTTTGAAGTAGGCACATAAAATAATTCTTGTCTCATAAGAACAATGTTTATACAGCCGTTAAAATTGAGAGGCGTTTCAGTATTTAGCCATTACTCCATAGCAGCATAGCTCCACCAGACCCAAGGCTATAAGCATCTGAACTACTGAATACGGTTACTAAAACATAGTTTTGTACACAGCTATACAAAACTACAGAAAGCTACATAGCTACCCTGAATGAAACATGGCTGTCTATGATGGGCGCTTCCAATTTCACGAACAATTGATGGCGCCGAGCTCACCAGCCGATTCAGGAGGCGACGCTAATAGATTGATTACCAGCTAGTTATCCAGTCGATGGACTATTTTATGGTTGCTGGAATGGGTTTCTGGAGTCTGTTGAAGTTGAAAAGAAAAGAAATAAAAGTTTTGCGATAAGTCGATAAGGTACAACTTACATTTTTTTTTTATAAAAACAATTTTAATGAGGCCGAAACGTAACCTATAACGGTTAATAATTACATTAATTATTATGAAAAGTGGCTTACGGTTATACGGCACCTAAATCATTATGTTCAATATTATAAATCCATTAATGTGGGAATCGAACCTCACAATATTAACGTTATTTTAGTATCCATAACAACAAATTTTCCTTCTTCAAGTGCAATGTAATAACCCTAACAATACTCCACAGAATTACAAACACAATAATAAAAAAGCCACTCACAATATCAGGAAGAAACTTAAGGAACTTAAAAGACTAAAGTAGAGCTATAAAAGTATAGAGCGGGGATCATTCTTCATTACAACCGTTCCTCGCCCGCTACGGAAAACATCCATTAATTGTTAAGTGCCACTCCAGAGCGAACTTTACCGACGACGTTCAAGGGTTAAATACTGCAGGTAGGTACTTCTAAATCTGTGATTAGGTGTTTAGTTTATTAGAGTAGATATTTTTTGTGGATGATTGAGTGATTGATGAAGTTAAGCTGCATTCAGTGTGGTCGGTTCTTGGATGATGATTTTTGAACGCGAATAGCCCTGGTTATTATCAAAAAGGCTAGTACAACATGGTGTAAGGGTAGTGTAAGTAGCAAATAGCGAAGTAACGATCAAATTATTTTCAAAACAAACGAAAAATTAAAAGCTTGAAAGAGGAAAATACTTTTATTTATATTTACTTTCCTTAAATTTTGTTTTTCATTAAATCAAGCAAGCTATGAAATCCAGGGAAAAATCCTAACTACAAACTACAAAATTAATTAAACCAAACAAAACGACAATCGCAATCGTAATTCCTGTCTAAAAGAATGAAGTTTAGAGCTATAAAGTGTTGCCAGTGCACAATTACGGGTAATGGCGGCTCAGCGCTTGCTTAATGCCCTGAGTGCAATGGGGCGGTTACATTTTATTGCACGTGTATAGTACCTATTGTGTACTTGTATAGTACTGTGTATCGGTGTATAGTTGTGGTGGTAGGTGGTCTTTGTAACTGTCTAGTTGTTATTGAGTCTGTGCAGAGTTGGTTTCCAATTAATGTGTGTACTTTCTTGTATATCAGTGTGATTTCTCATAGTTTTAGAAAAAAAAAGTGTGTTTTATGTGTGATAAGATAATCGGTTACTTTGTTGCTAAGACTTAATTAATTTAATGAAACTTTTCAGTTGGTCTGATTCATCTGAATACATTTAAGAGCAAGAGCAAACTTTAGCGGCCTGAAAGCTTAAAATCACAACCGTTCTGTGAGCATTAATTAACGCCACAAAGCATACTTCAACTTACCAATGAAAATGACACTACAAACCAATATCCCAATGGCAAATAATTTCCGAGAGCAACTCATATATTCCATTTCATACAGGCGCAACCTCGTACCCAATTATTTCTCTCATTACCACTGATTATCATAAACAACAGCATCAAAGCTTTGTTGCCATTAAGAAGATAATTATAATTAGTTTCGCCAAAAACCTTATGAACTTAATTGTGTTATGACTTGGTGAGGAAAGTGAATGGTGGCAGGAAGAACTTTCTATCTACATATGTACTGTTTCCGAATAGTTGTTGCTTTGTTGTGGGGTCGCTTTTCGCGATAAGACAGTAAATTATGTCACCTACTTAAAAAAAATTAAAGTTGGTGAACCTTTACCCTTATGTAACAACATTATTGTACCCATATTTGCAAAAATAAATGTCTATGTCTATGACTATAAAATAATCTATCTACATTATGTTTACGTAAAGGCGAAATTCAAACAAATATGCTTCTTCTAATCTACTCAAATATTTTGACGGTTCAGAGCAAATAAATTAAAAACACAATAACAAAATAGGTACCTATAAATTCTCCTATTACGATTCTCATACAAAATGTTGTTCAAACAAATCAAAAGGCAGTGCCAACATCTTTCATGCTTACAAAGCTGTAACAAGGTATTGTAAATCTGTTATTTGCAAATCTCTTGAACCGTTAATTTGTTACAAAACATTGTCGGCACAATTTCCCATTGCTCTCGATTATAAATTCATAATGATCCAAAAGGGCAGACTACCATCTGATCAAATTTTAATTTGACACGATTTTACATTTTGAGAAGCGACTGAGCCGTTTTCGTCTTGATTATTTTAAGACGTTCTATGTTTATATAAAGATGGTGTATCTCAAGATTCTCAATAGATTCATAGAATGGAACAAACTCAACAAAATTAATTTCCGCGTTTACTGTGTGTAATTAAAGAATTTCAAAAGTACAAAATCTCTTTTTGTAAAATATCTTTATTAATATGAAGTGGGCTTCTCAAATAATTACAGATTCAACTTTACCAGGACAAAAATCTCAAGAAAATATGAAACCTCCAGTGTCATATACTTAATTACACTTACTTCTGCCTTAATAAGACTTCCCTAACAAAAGCTAATAAACGGTGATACTACTTAGAAGTTGAAGTTTTAATAATAATATATAGGGGGAGCATGATGAACTCGCAATGAATAGTTAATGACTGCCAGCTTTATTACTTGACTAGTTTTGTTCCGTGGTTTTGCTCGTCCGTGGATTTCTACGTAGAATTTTTTGAATCGCAATGTGTCGTGTGTTAAAGGAAGATTTGTGTCAAATAGTGGATTATAATGGTAGAGAAATGATAAGGTAGGTCTACTTTATTAGTAAACTTAACAACGTGGTGTTTACTTTGATTTTATACTAAGAAGGGTCATAGAATGAAAAAAAATATTGAGTTCCTTTTAACTTCAAAACTAAGGACCCTTAAAGCAAAGGTTTTTTTATTATCCAAGCATTTCTTTCAAACATGTAAAATGTGTTGAAACAAACGAACAAAGTCTTCTTCTGTATATATTAGTAAAAGCAGATACGTCAAGTTTTAATGTAAGTCAGTCATTAAAGTTATTGTAGGTCACGCCAGTGATTATAAGTTTTCTCAGAAGATGGGCGGTTTTAATATGAATTGGTAGTTAGCTGTAGAGTGTGTAGGAGTAGCTTTCTTAATATTTATGAAAACTTCTCACACGAATGTGGTAATTCTCGTAAAATGTATGTAAACAACACGTAATTTAATGAAATGTAACTTAAGGTGAATATTGCCTTCTGTATTATATGACAAGAATTTAGATTCCAGAAAATCTTGTCTGGTTCTTTGTACTCTAAATGCTACAAACCCCGATTCAAAAATTGTTACACTATTTCGAAGCTGCAATATCTCCGGGTAAATAAGATATGTTTTATTCGGGTATGAAACACCATGAGAATAGGTTCTACACGATTTAATATAAACTTTCTTGTACCTAGGCACTTATTTTTTGATATTCCATACCCAACGGCCATTATGCAACCTTTTTCAAAACACCCATAGCATAAACAAGAAGAGTATTACCGTATAACACATTGGTTAATCATTTGTATGCCAAGTAGGGTGCCATTTGCATAATACTATAACCCTTGGCAGGCAGATAGACACATCTGTTCCTAATTTTATACCAAACACTTAGAGTATTTAAATAACTGGAGACGGTATTGACGTGCCTAGATATCTACCAAGGAGACCACTTGACATACGCGTGTGAGCTTACATGTATTGTGTGCATCATATTTGTATCTGACGATTTTATATCGTATGGATTCAATGTGTTCAAAAATGCATAAGTGAGAAAGAGTAACTACTTAGTTATTGTAACATCACTAATATCATTTAATAGTTTAGATTTTAGATAACTATAGAAACTAGATTTCTAGTAACAACAAGCGTTATTGCGTTGCCCCAGCGCGAAAATGCGCATAATTTTTCGCATAAACATTCGTCCTGATGACGGTTCCAGTTGGTTAGGTGCTCTGAGCCTGTACACCACTGAACCGAATATCTTTTCACATTATATCGTCAAATTAGGTAGCGTATTTCAGTAAATTGCGGGTTTTCACTTAGTTTTAGCGAAAAATATGTAAATTTTTACGAGTATGCAGATAAGTGATCGTAAAGTTTTTGCTTTAAGGGCATTGGCTGGTGAGCCGGTAAGTGGTTTTACAACAAACGATTTTAAATAAATCGCTGAGATATTTTCAGGTTTTTGCGCTGATATTACAGGCTAGATTTTGTTTGCGATATCACTTTTGTTTTTAAAACCTTTAGAAAATTTACGCGTTGGACGGCAAACGGCTATAGATAGTATGGCAATTTACCTCATTTTTTTATTTATTTAATGGATTAAAATACAGAGTTCAACAGAGTAGGTGAACACAACTCTCTTTTAATTGCTACTGTCGTTACTGAAGTGACCTGATTTCATCATTAGTAATGATTCCTACTTATATAAAAACTGAGCCTATACTCCGGCTAGTGTTAGAACATTCTGACTGTCGTCAAGTCACTCGTAGCAAATTTCAGTGTCCAAAATTCAGTTAGCTAACACAACAAGCTTCTATTTGCCTCGAAGTGGCCCGACTACCCCAAACGGAGGTTTAAACCGGCGCGGCGTTAACCACCAGTTTGTAGAGATTAGATCGTTAGAGAACATGTATTGTCGTGTTTAGCTCGTAAACGGTGCTGTCCTACTAATTGTATTTGAGCTGCGGTGTTCCACGTCTTAGTGAGAGCTGTCCTTGACATTTAGAGGCATAGATTGTGTTGAGGTTTTTGTGGGATTGTTCTATTAAAAACTATATATAAACACTTTTCTTCAAAGTAACTGTGTCTGTATGGTATACAATCACTCTAAAGATGGATTCTGAGTGAGATAAGTGGTACTTTGGTGATGGACATGGACTTGTTATTACTTTTACGTAGGTAGGGGTTAACAATGAGCAGAAGCTAATTTCAAATAGGTATTTATCTTACTATGTACCGTTTTGATACAAAATTCCTTTTTAGCATCAATCTATTTACTCTGTTACATAGATTCGCTATTTTCGAATCTAACCTAACAACGTAATTGTTTAGCTCCGATTACCAACTGAAATTCATACAGGCGAAGATTATCTCCAAATATGTGGGGAGTCCAATTAGCAATGTGAACCCCAATTAGAGCTTCAGAGATTATTCAAGCAGTCATTATATTGGTTTGTACCAGGATTACTGATTGCCTATATCTGTATGTTCTAATTGAAGAACCACGTGTGACATCCGATTGAGGTTAAGCCACAAATACAGATCAATTACTTAATTTAATATCAAAAGAGGGAGGTTTAGTCAGATTATTGTTTAAGGATTATCTTTCCGACGAAAGTGCTTTCCATAAAACCAAAGAGTTTGTTTAGTATGCATTAATGCACTTAATTCATCAAATACTGGTTCGATTTGAAAGACATTTTAGCGGTAGATCGTAGTCCGTTTACCTAGAAAATATTTAGTCTCTTATTCATGCTCGCAAAGTACTTAATTCCTACGGATGGCGGGTGAAACTGGCACAAGCTGTATGTCACCTATTTGTATTAGACAGTGAGATATCCTCTAGCTACTCAATTATGAAACTCAGTTGCTCTAAGCTTTCTATCCACCTAATTTTCTACATCATGGCACTCAACACATTTTAGATAAACTGTAGACATCCATTGGTCTCTCCGCAGAACAAATCTTAGGTACTGTAACTTTTACCCTGTAATACAATTTACAATAAATACCCGACTATTATAAAACAACACACGTCAACATTTAATATCGCCCTACATTCTGCAAGCTCTAAACATTGAACAATAATTTGCCATCGCCATCGCCATTGTATAGGTTTCGCCATTATATAGGTTGGTGCAACCCGGCGTGGGCTGCCAAGTGGAATGAACCGTTAATATTGGAGGAGCCATGTTTCTGCTGCATTCTTGGAAAATAGCGGGGTAATCAGATGTTGCAGTGTGCATGGAGACTGTAGACAAGGCTTGGTTTTAAAATGCTAAGGAATGTAACAGATGTGTTACAGATGTAAAAGCAACATTTAAAGATTATCGTATGTATTTAGAAGCCCATTTCATACAAAAATAAAAAAGAAAAAGGAAAAGGCACAATGGCGTCC
Source organism: Helicoverpa armigera (assembly GCF_030705265.1). Taxonomy (NCBI): domain Eukaryota; kingdom Metazoa; phylum Arthropoda; class Insecta; order Lepidoptera; family Noctuidae; genus Helicoverpa; species Helicoverpa armigera. Next base: position 819,203 of record NC_087126.1, read on the forward strand.
TAAAACATGACATTTCATATTTTGACAGCTGTCAATATAAAATACTGTCCATGTATGTACAATTTGGTAAATTGGCCAGTAGGGTAAATGACTATTATATTACTATAAACTATTATGTAGCAAAACACGATCATTGGAATACAAAACTACTACACAAAATACGTTTTCGACAACCAATCTAATAAATCTAAATAGGCAACGTTGACACATAAAGAATTTATCGTCTGTGCACATAAAATGGCGCGCAATAAAAAGAAATTGTACGCACATAAGAGGTGTCTTTAGTGTGCGCCTTTTCTTATGTAGGTTGATGTGTCAATGTGTAGTCAAATTGGCATGGTCTTGTAAGTTGGTAGACATTTTTCGATAGGTGTAGGAAGAACGAAAATCAAAGACACGGATTTTAAAAAGCCTTTTGAAATGATTTTGGGTACAAAATAAGAATATACCCAGCAAAAGTATACGTTTATCTCTAATTTTTATTAAATTTCGCAACAATACTTAAAGCCTTTTGACCGTCGGTAGCTAAGTTACTGTATAGGTTATTACCTCAGAGAAAACTGATTGTCTAATAAATTCTATTCAGAAATAGTTATATTATTGCAATAATTCAGATACCTAAATTGTTCAAGTACGTCAAAGCCTGTAGACTTAATATTTTTATTCGTATTTCGATAAATATTTTCACATGTTTGCTGAACAATTAATCAATTTGATCCTGTCAATATCAACAGGCTTTTTTCCATTCTGTCTAATACTTGTTAAAATAAATGTATTTAGTTTGAAGATGTTTCTAGAAGGTTGCATTATTTCTCAGCTCAATGGTTCACAGATACACAATGTTATTTAAACACGTTGTTATCTGAGCAATTTCTTTCGTTTGTATAGCGTTTGCCCTTTTTATAAGTAATGGAAAATGTCTTTTTTGTGTACTTATTGAAGCTCAAAAACAGATGCTGTGTTAAGAGAGTTGTCTCTGATATGATTGAGATATCTTTGTGTATTTTGGATTTAATCAGTTTCTTTTTTAAGTTTCATGGAATTGGTCTTTTTCTTGAAGTTGTATATTTTATCAATACTATCTTAATCTCGTAAGTAACAGGCTTATTGTCCACTGAGACTAAAGTCAAGAAAGATAAACATAATAACCAGTTTATTTTTCAATTTAAAAATATGCCAACATATTATAGGTACTGATTCAGAAATCTAAGCTTTCATACCGTCACTCACAATAAAATCATTGTTATTAACCAAATCTCAAACAGTAAATTAATAACCAAAATAAACGATTAATACCATTAGGTTAATACGCATTAGAAAGTTATAGACAACCACGTTCGCCGTGACCGTGTGTGGGTTAAGCAAAACTCTGCCTTACAAAGTTATTTGTTTTCGGTACAAAGTTACAGCATCGGTTCGGAGTTGTTCTGTAGAATTTAGAAGGATCTCACATTACCATATATACCAGGGAATTGGGCGAATGTTACTGTAACAATGGACGTTATGCTATGCTTCATACGTCTTGAGATCAGAAACGCGAGGATTGTGAATGAAGATATTACAGGATAGGCTGACATTACATGTCAGTTTGTGGATTACGGGATAATCGGCCTATAGATATTACATTATTATAGTCAGTTTGTGTTTTTTTTAAATACCTACATAATACAGCATCCTGAACCCAGAAACATTTGAGCCTGAGACTATCTTTAAAGTAAAATGACACGCTTCCTTCACAAATGTTATAAGTAGTTGTTACAATTAACGGTCCGGTACATTCACTGACGATAGGTTTTGTTCTGTCACAATGACAAAAAGAATACAAGCTATCTGTACTGCTATGTATATTTCTGATTATGTAACCAAAGAACTAGTAATGGTTGGCGAGCCCGAGGTTCCGATTTATTTTATATTGACAAAAGTCAGTTTCGGGTCCCTCCGGGACAAGAACTTCGGAGAATGGGTTCCTCCGGTGCTAACCCAAACAGAGTATGTTCTGTTCTGTCTGTGGTAGTGTGTGATAAGCCTTACGTTTAATACTGATGGGAGGCGTGGGAGGGATAATTCGTAGCTCCTCTTGTTATCTTTTTCTAAGTTACACCGAATCGTGTGGGATGTTCCCCAAATTGTGGTGTTTTGTTATGGGAAATTGGGATGAGGATGAATATGTTTTCATCTCCATGAAACGCAATTGTGTGTAAACATTCTATGTATCCGGATAACAATTATTCTTTAAATAGGATACGGTCCATGACAATTTTGGATGTTTATGTAAATTTTCATCTAAGTTGGTTAATAATTGTAATAGTTAATAGGTGCCTACTTACGGCCAGTTTCTTCATCAAACATAAAAGTCAAAGTAATGTCTAAAGTAAAAGTAACGGGCAAATTAGTTTTTTCAAGACTAAAGTGACAGCAAAACTAATAGAAAAAGCGAAGATAGAAAAGCGAAAGACATTACTTTGATTTTTACTTTGGATTTTACTTTTGATGAAGAAATTGGCTGTTAGACTAGAAACTGACAGAATTATTTGCAAAACTATCAGTAATTTTATAGAGACAATATTTTCCGTATACGTTTTTATACATCCATTTACCCCCAAAAATAGTCAATTATTTCCTCAAAGGCAACATACAACTTCAATACTCCAACAGAATATATAACAGCAAGTCACTAACACAAAAATAGTTTGCGTTACGTTCACCTGAACCAAGCCTCTGGTTTGGAACGTAAACGCGCGCGTTTTGTTAATGAGGCACCTCCGACCTCATTGGGCGTTTGGGCGCAATTACATCGACTGTGCTGGAGTCGGTGTCAATATAAACACGGCTTTGAAATGCTAATGAAATTATTTATATTCTGGAGCTGGGCTTTTTGGTGTTTTGAAACTGTCTTCTTTTTTTGAGAAGCAAGAAGAAGAAGTGGTATTTGTGACTTTTATATTTGAAACGAAATGGTATTGCTAAAAGTAAGTTCCCATGAAAAACTAAAAAAAAAACTCACACACAATCTGTAAAAAACCATTTTTTTGCGTTCAATTTTATATTACTGCTAATAAGAAAATATTGTCAATCTCATAAAATAAAAGTAACAGCCAAGTTTCTTTATACATAAATATTTACTTCCACCATCATAATATTATGATAAAATAAAAAATAAATAGCAGCTATTCACGAACCCGACTTGCACATAAAGGGTTCCGTACCAGCGTATAATATGTAAGTCACTATTTTCATAAAATTCTAATCTAATCTACTTTACATCTAACGTTGATAATCATTACATATTTGGCAGTAAGTTGTATCTAAAATCGATGATAGAAATGCCAAATTAAGTTTCAACTTTGTATTTAAGCACGGAACTCTAACATAAAGTTTCCAATCGTGGTGAGATTGTGACCTTTCAAAACTGCGCACGGACTTAGACACTTGTTTTGATTTATTCATTAAACTTATAAAGTGAAAATTTTAAGTAGACACAAACTTGGTGATGCTTGAAATTATAACTTCAAAGATATATTTTTTTCTGTATGTTTTTATCAGAGTATTTTTCAGTTATTTCAACATTTTGATTATTCTATTGTACTCAACATTTTTGGGCATATCGTTACAATAACATTAGAAATAATCCATTTCTACCTCTAGACCAACCAATGTAAGTCATGTAATCTATATTTATATAAAATATTTCTATATATATTGGTTTACAAGCAGACCTTACGGAACTCTAAAAGCAAATTCATACACGCATAAAACATGGCTTCCTTTTCGAATTTCCATTTCAAAAGGGTAAAGAGAATCACTCATTCGTATGCAGTTACGAGTCTACGAAGCATTGTAAGTGCCCTCATTTTATACAGCATACATTCCTCAAATAATAGCCAATGTACGGATTCATCATCGCCAATGTATGGTTTCATTAAATGCCAATGTATAGTTTCGTTAATTTCAATTATTTATTGAAATATTGAATAGAATGCGACCATTTTATTGCAGCGTATAATTTATTGTTCATTAAGCTGATCGGGAATGAGCTATTGTTCAGGTATATTATTTTGAGTGTACTTCAATTGACAGACAATGAATTGGCATTTTAGCTTTATATCCGATATCATTGTGAATGTTTTGTTCATTAGGTGGACAATATAACCCGTTTATTTACTTACTACCTATGTGTTGGTGTTTTACTCTCGCTTTTTAAGCCATAATTTTTACGTAAATAATGAGTTCCATACAGTAGGCATTTCATATTATCGTAGTAGGTAAGAGTATATTGTAAGACAAATGGAATAAATACTTAAATAAATGGGTATAACATTCAAATCTTGAAAAACCGACCACGGGACTTTAGACTGGATATTATCATTTCTACATTACAGTAACATGGAATCCGTTTGTTCATCTATGTAAATGAGAAGTGCTCCCGTATGCGGTTTCCAGGAACGCGTGGGCGATACCATCTTAGCTTTACTTCCAATATTACAATGTTTCAGATAAGACAACAGTTTCCATTACCATTCTAATAGCTTATGCTAATTATGGGGAAACATTTCTAATACAAATACGTTCTCCTTTCGCGAGAAATTGCACGAAGATCTATCTACGAACGAGAATAACTTTAACTCAATTCGGTGTTCTCGGCGTTTCTGAACTGCCAAAGTGTCAACTCTTTCGCTTTCTGAGGCTAAAAGGGCGTCATACCCATAGCACGATCAAAAGGCTCTTAATTATTGCAGACTCGAACTGGTCATCACAGCATAGAATGTGTACCAAAAAGGTGGTCAAACGATTTGACGCTAGATGCAGATTGCTTCAGTTCTTTCGTAAATCAATGTCGTAGGCCTATGTTCAGTAGTGGACGTCCTGGCAGAAATAATGATGTAGTATATGAAAGATTATATGAATTATCATTTTTTTTGACTACCATGATGCAGTCTAAGATAATAGAGCCAATTTCTAGTCTCCCTTATTCTGGAATAACTGCAAAATTTAAATACTCAGCGTCATATTACGCCATCTTAGTTTGGCAAGCCGAGATGTAATCTGGTGCCAAATCCCGCCTCTTAACAGGCTGGGGTCATGAAATTTATTGCTTAATACCGCCTAGGTCAAAACTACCTATAAATTCAAACTTCTTGTAACACCTACTAGGCTTAGTAATATTTGAAACAATGTATTTTAGTTGTAATTCGAATGCTTTAGTGTTCTTGTATCTGAATGATGTGGAAAAATACCAGTTGACAAAGTTTTGCACTTTGACTTGTGGAGTGAGACTACATTGGGGCCTTTGTCTAACTTATTCACGGAGATAACAGATGAGATATACTAATAAAAATATTGTATTAGATAGCGAAGCAAAAAAAAATACTGCCTACCTGCTTAATAGAGAAGAAGTTTGTTCCAATTTTGTACTAGTTTGTAAACTGACTTTCAAACGACCTCTTTAACTCTGCAATCGCAAATAATAATTTATTTCGTAGCAGCATTGCAGGCGTAGCGCTTTCGTAGCACTTCGTAGGCGGCCTACGTAAATCCGTAGTCGCCGATAAACGATTCCAATCCGATATTCGGATTCAAGATGATCGGTCGTTATAACGCTTCAAGAGCTTTTCTTTGCTCCCCAGTATTCTATTTTAAGCAAAATATTTTACCTGTATCTATTACTGGCTGAAATAATCCAAGGCCTTCGGGAAATCAGTTCAAAACGGCTCAAGAATACATACGTGTAGTCTCGTTCAGCCTCCTCTCACATTTTCTGTGGGTTTTTATACTATGAATATTTGGGGCCCAACGTGGGACTATGAAATTAATCTCGCGAGCCTAGTTTTACTGAATGAGCTTTCAAAATGTTTCGCCAATGACTTTAGTTTGAAATGTATGGAGCTTAAAATAGTTAATATGGTAATTTATTCCAAAAATTCATAGTTTCATAAAATTGGCGCCCACCGTGGGACCTCGAATTCAGTTGAGAGATAACATTTTCATAAAAGCATTTAGCGACAAAGGAAAACACGTATTTAATCTGCGCCAGATGAGAGAGTGCAATAAAACTACTTGGAGCGACACCGGTGTACTTAGCGGCAACGATAAAGGTGCACGGGGGTCGTAATTAGGATGGGGCCACGAAAGTAGTGGTTTTGCTCTGTAACAATTTTTCATAGTGCGATTGGCTGATGTCAATGTTTTCCTCTACAAGTTGTAGGGGTAAAATAAAAATCTAGAAAATAGACTTCTTTGGTGAATTAGATTTTTTGTTTAAATTCTATTTAAAGTCTAAAATTCTTGCTACTTAATTTAAACCCCAAAATAATCAATAATGTTTCCTTTGAAGGAAGCAAATGACGCAATTATTTATTTTTCTACTTAAAAGTTTTATTTACTTGCCATACATAATGTTATTTATTCAATTCTGTCATAGGTACACAGATAAATTTAACGTTTACAATTTATATCACAATAACTTTACATACTACTCTATATGGCTGTTTTCACGGCCCCACACGAAGCGCTTTTGCTCGCGTCATGTCAAAATGCAATTACGTGCACCGCGGTAATGCACCGGTGCGGGCCCAGGTTCGCTTCCCGGATGATGCATATTTACTTTTATTCGGAGCCCTTTGAACCTAGGTGGAAACGTTTAGGGGCACTTTAGAGGGTAATCGGATTTTTAGGTCAGTGGGGGTTGCATGTTAGTGGAGATGAAATGGATTTTTACTGTTTTATTTTATAGGACGATAAATAAAATTGTTCGGGGATCTTGTAGGATAGTTTTGTTGGTTACTTCGCCGAGTTTTTATATTATTTGCTGTAATTGAGTGATTCCTTGCATTACATGATTCCTTGCGTTTGTCACTGAATATAAACGGTGTACCTAATTTTTATGTGGATGACCTAATCGCAGCCCAGGCTACCACAATAACTACCTATACGCTTAAAAATATTATTGTAATTTTCAATCATTATTTTGAGCCCGTTCTGTAGTTCCTGTATTTTTCGTTAAGGTACTAAAACTTAATTAAAACATATCTTAAAACAACATAATCTTCCTTAACAACGCCATTATAATAATACAGCAATTAATCCCGTCACGATAAACCATTACCGTTAAAATTACTTTTCCTAAAATAAACACAATATACAGGGTGTACCCACTACGGGAGGCCGGTCGATAGCAACCTGATATTGTGAACAATCTTGATATAGCAGCCAACTTCAGAACAATGCCAGCTACAATTATGTTAATGGGAAACTGGACGTAAGATATCCTGTTCTTTGTGGTATTTTTTTGCTGGTATTAAGCTGGTTGGCACTGCTGTTTATCAATGTAAAATGATATAACTATATCGAAAAATTGATTATAAATGAAGCAATTTTTGTAGCATTGTACATAACACAAGTTAACAATTACTTTTCCTAAAATACAGGTTGTGTAACACACAATATACAGGGTGTAGCCAACACTTCGGGAGGCCGGTCGATAGCAACCTGATATTGTGGACAATCTTGATATAGCAGCCAACTTCAGAACAATGCCAGCTACAATTATGTTAATGGGAAACTGGACGTAAGATATCCTGTTCTTTGTGGTATTTTTTTGCTGGTATTAAGCTGGTTGGCACTGCTGTTTATCAATGTAAAATGATATAACTATATCGAAAAATTGATTATAAATGAAGCAATTTTTGTAGCATTGTACATAACACAAGTTAACAATTACTTTTCCTAAAATACAGGTTGTGTAACACACAATATACAGGGTGTAGCCAACACTTCGGGAGGCCGGTCGATAGCAACCTGATATTGTGGACAATCTTGATATAGCAGACAACTTCAGAACAATGCCAGCTACAATTATGTTAATGGCAAATTTCTGGACGTAGTCACTTTCGTAAAAGATATCCCGTTCTTTGTGGTTACTTTTTTCTGCTGGTTTTTTAGTTGGCAGTGAACGTTGACAGTGAACGTTGGTATAAGATGGCATAATTATAGCGATAGATTATTTATTTTCAAACTAAGTATTTTTGTTGCATTGTAATTTCATTACTATGGCGAGATTCCATAAAAAAAAATGTTGTGTCATTTGTTCACACAAAAAGGTTGAAGTTTCATGAAATTTTTTGAAACTTTCGCTCGCAATCTATTACTATTTGATGAAGTCAGTAGACCAGAAGATACATTGTCACATATGCCACACACCAGTTAATCTTGCCTTAACAATTTAAAATGTTTAGGAATCAAAATTTTGATTTTGATAAAATATTTCTGATGGTTACTTTCCTACGCAAAATTAAAGTCACAATTTTGAAAGTTTTTTATTTAATTAATTTCGAAGATATTTCCACTGTACATAATGATAGAGGAAGATGTTGTCACCATTTAGCGTCACAATAAACTCAGAAAAGGGACATAGACAGTTAAAATTCCCAGCTTCTTATGCCCTAAAACAACAGTAACCAGTCCTGGCAATAAAATGGACACAAAATGTAAACTATCCAATAAACGCGAGTATTGTTCGGTCATAAACAACAACGTTTTAGTGGAATATTAGCATACAAGCTTTTACTTTAATGGCTTACAACTAAGTCGTGTTTACTGTGTGCGAACTTTGTATCGTATGTGGGGGAAGTCACGCGATGAAAGCAGTATGTATAAGATTATGATTTTACTCTTCATTGTACGGTGTTTTTTTTTGTTTTTTTTTTCAATAATGTAGTGACAATAAGACCTGTGGCTAAGGTTTAGCGATGTAGAAATCGTGAGGTCGAATCTCGCCTATTGTACTGTTGATGTGAATCTAGCCCAGACACATACCTATTTACTTGGATATGTTGACAAGGATGTTTTCATATGAGAGAGAGATAGAAGGCAAATAAAATGCTATGGACCAAGTATAAAATACTAAATGAATCCCACATTTTTTATCTAGGTACACGTGTGTTTCATTTATTCTAGACAGTAAAACCTTCAACTGGCAACAGCACAGCCCACTTGTTCTAAATTCTCATAAAACGCTATTAGCTAATGAGATAGTCAATGTTGTAATCAAAGCAATCAAGAAAGATCAAAATTAATTACTTCAAAGTTTCCTGATGGCAAAGTTGAAAGCTACCTGAATCGTGGGTTCTTATATTTTTGCATACAATATGGTGAAAGTTATAAATGACAGCGAGGTTATTAAATCAGAATACCTAAATTCTGAAATAAATCCAAAATGTTATTTGAATGTTCATTAGGTACTGCAGGTAATATTAATTCTAGAGTAGTTTAGCGCTGTCATTGGCTTGAATTTTCGTTCATGGTAAATTAAACTTTCAATGTTCATAACCTTTCCCCAATTATAGTGTTGGCATCAGCTCCCAGTCCAACTAGATGCAGCAGAGTACTAGTGCTTTACATTGAGCTTCTTAAATCTGTACATTTAACAAAAGACAACGGTTTATAAGTATTTCCATACACATTTAATATCTTCACCCATATAACCATTTTTGCGAACATAACGTAACCGTTTCGACACTTAGTGTCGACACTGATCTATCTCGAAACATAATCTCGTCGACGTTCCGTGTTAGCGCCGTCGCTGCAACTAAAAATGGGGAAGATCTCGACACAATAAACAAGTAACATTTGGTTTCTAATTTACGTCGCCGTGTCGTAACATTGTTACCATATTTTAACCAGAGATCGCACTAATCATTCAATCATTCATTCGTTCGATCAATTTCGTTGGCTCGTGCGTGAGTGACACGACGAATAATACAAAATACAAGAAATCCCAAAATGATGGTTGAAGTATGATAATGATAATGAAGTAAACAAAGTTTTAGTTTTCATTAATTAATATGGTTTATAATGCTCAAATCTTATTGGGAAAAAAAGTTTACTGTGTAATTTCTTTGAATATGTTGATATTTCCAACGCGCCACCGTAATATCATGTTTTAATAATTCTGGCGAAAGAAAAACTTTTGTTAAATAAAATAAAAATATAAAATGATGCACATCGAGTGCTCAATAGCTTCCATTTAAATACAATATCAAATATTTTAATCCTAATACAAATTATTTTAGCAAGATTTACTCATTAAATTGGTAAATAATGAACTATGAAAAAACATTTTTGATGTTTGTTATGAAAAATATGGTCGTCGCAACTAGTCACAAAGTTACGATTATGTGTCGACACGTGTCGACATGTTACGGTAAATTGTTACAAAATTACTAGATTTTTAAGATGGTTTCTCTTAATATTTGGTTACAGTGTTTTCCAAAGTTTTTATCAAGTCAACATGCCTTTTTGCATTGTTCATCAGAATTAATATCGCTTGTGCCGAGTTCTTGGGTTAAAGACGAAGACGTCTTGTTTTGGCCGAGAAAAAGAAAAAACTGCGATTTGGAGCTCGAAAGTTGAAACTTTGGCACTAGGGACGATACCACTAAGCTCCTCCACTAAATTCCGTACTGTTTTCCTGTAAATGGCCTAGAAAAGAATAAGTTTTAAGTTCAATAAAATGGGTATCCGTCAATTTGCCCTACCAACAATGCAACATCATGAAAAAAATATTATTATAATAAAGAAAAACTTGTGTTTGAGTACAATTAGGGACCAGAGATATTTTGGGACTTGGTACTTATTTCTTTAACTCTTCTGTAAAAAGTTGAAGTCCATCGGAATTTACGTAAGGTTTTTGGTTGTTTAGGGGAGAGTGGGGGAATTGCGGACGCTGAAGGGAAATCATGCACAACAGTCGTACTATTAGTAATAATCAGTCTGTCTTTATTAATTATCAATCTTTAGTTATTTGTCTACCAAAAAAATTATACTTATTATACAAGATCAATCAATAAATATAATATTTTTAGCAAAAACAAAACCCTGTCAGTCCGTATTTACCCGTAGCGCTCGGGGTAAATTCGGACTGACCCTGGGTTAATTACGGACAGCATGGGGTATTTACGGACTAGTTCCACATCACTGACGAAAATCACAACTAAAGCCTTTAGAAGAACTTCCTGCAGTACAGTTTTCATGAGCCCACTTGTTACCTACACTTTGAACACATAATCCAGTCTTCGGCTGGTGGATCACTGTGCTTTTCCTGACAATAAATGTAAAAGTAATCAACATGTCAAACAAAGTAGCTCTGGGAATACCATATTTTTCTTCCGCCTGACGCAAAGTTATCTACTGGTCTTTTATTTTTTGCACAGTTTTTTGTAATGATTCGATTTTTTTCTTATATATTTCCGAGGCATCTAAAAATGAGTATTGAGTAGTTATTGATTAATTTCATAATAGTTTTTCGAATTAGGGGTAATTGCGGACGTACGTATTTACCCCGCGAGGCTTGTCCGCAATTAACCCAACTGGGTATTTTTAAATCAAAGAGAGAAATTTGTAGGTTATGAAAACATTTCATAAAAAACAAACATTGGCGATTCAAACTCCATTGACAAAGCTATCCATAGAAAATATCACTTTTTACCATCACTTCATATACAGACCTGTCCCTCGAATTGTAAAATACTAAAAATTAGATCAATATACACTTTTTTTTAAAATTTTATCTACCTTTGAAACAGTGCGCAGCCGGCTGTCGTAAGTTTTTGCGTGGCACTAAAATGGTGGAAAGAAACAGATGACAGCACCGGGCTGCCGCGGGGAGGATTGAATGAGTAGATACTTGCTAGTCCGTATTTACCCCGCGTCCGTAATTCCCCCACTCTCCCCTACTCATTTTAATAGTTATTTGTTATACAAGAGTGCAAAGTTGCTTTTTAACCGCGTGCTCAATTTTGATGACCGAGCAAGCGAAGGATTCTAAAATTGAAACACGAGCGTAGCGAGTGTTTCAATAATTAGAATCCTGAGCGATAGCGAGGGAATCAAAAGAGCACAAGGTGAAAAAACTTTGCACTCGAGTGCAACACGTAACTTTTCATCCCACCTCATCGAGGAAATTACTAAATGCAAAAAAACAAAATGGCGCGCACATACGAGTAAAGGCCCCAGTACACGTTGGCCCAAGTGCGGCCAATACACGCCATCACCAATGTGTACACGGGGTATTGGTGCAGGTTGGCGGACATTTGTCAAGGTTGGCGCGCATTCGGCGAGTTGTCGGTTTTTTGGGCACACATCAAAGGAATCTTGGCCCAGCTTGGCGTGTGGTGTTTACACATTCGGCCAATGTTTAGTTCGTCACCGACCGCTGAGGATAAAATACACTTTTGTATTGCGTGTAATAATAAATATAGTAGTGTAGTATAATATAAATCTATATAGTAGTGTAGTATAATATAAATATATGTAGTAGTGTACAAATAAATAGCCGAAGCCTTAATTACTTCGACGTCCATCGCAAGTGGTTTGCCAGGCAGGAATGAGCCATGCGCCAATGTGTAAACACCATTTGATCGTGGCCTACATTTGTGCAATGCACAGCTTGGCCCAACACAGGCCAACGTGTACTGGGGCCTTATCAAATTAAAAAGATGTAGGTACCTATTAAAGTTCATATATTTGAAAACTCACTTTAAAAATGAAACGTCGTTAAAAATCTGTGTAAAAACAATAATAAAAAATATTTAATTAATTGAATAATTATTTTAAGCAGTATTTTATTTGTTTAATATGTATTTGTTTGAAAATTCTTATCAAGATTGTCACAAATGGAGTATTGAACACGATGTTCTAAATTCAAATCACTTTGCCGCTCTAGAGGATAAAAACGACTTTTGCGCTCAGATATCAAAGGGTAAAACTACTCTTTCCGAGATGGTGGGATGAAAATTTCATTAAATGGTTGGTAACGGCAGAAAACATAGACAGTTTGAGAATAACTGGCTCTCGTCATGTTTTAAATGTGTTAAAGGGTTCTGGAACATCGACTACACCATGTTACTACCCAGTTACAACACAATTGTGTCAACATTGCTCACTGGTTACAAACCAAACGCAAAGTTTCTAAAATGTGTGGTTACAAATTAAGCTGTAAAGTATCGACACAGCGACCACACAAAGGTACTGAATCTAGTTTCCGTCACATTTTTACTGAACCGTTACAACACATAAAAGCTAATCCCTACACAGTCACGTTGTGTCGTACCTGTTACGAAACTGTTGCGACTTGTTACATCTTTATCATATCTGCGACCAAAAATGGTTGTATGGGCATACATTATAACCTCAATATACAAACTCTCAACCTCCTCTAACTTACACCACACAATTATTAGAAGTTGACTAGAGTCACCCGCCGTCATAATTTTAATTAAGAGAAAATCTTAAGAGCGACAACTTTTAATAACTTAGTTAAACGAACTTAGCCGGGACGTGGCGATATTGTGCCAGAATAAAAATACCCTGATACAAGTGGTCAGGGAAATCTTATTTTACTAATTAAGTTGGTAAGATGATAATGGAGATTGGAGCGTTTTCTTTAAGATGAAACAGATTTATGAGTCTAGTTTATTTTTAGTGTGTGGTAGTTACATCTGTACTGATGTTATAAGGTAATTTGTTTGTATGGTTGAATGCCCGAATCTATGGAATTAGTGGTTTTATAAATGACAAATCCTTTTCTACATTTAATCAGTGTATTTGTAGATTTCTTCGCATCGCAGGCCAAACCGTAATCAGGGGCTGAAATCGTAAAGGTTTTGTAATGTTGCAAAGTGTCAACAGTCCAGGTTCTAAAGTTCTGTAAAAGTCTATGTTAATGTTGTAGTATAAACTTATCAACGATTCTTTAATGACATATGACAATTTTAATGATCGTCTAGACTGATTGTGTGCCAAAGCGACGGTTTTCTATAAGGATCAGCTAGCAACTTAGACTGCTAGACCAACCTTTCTTGTAAATTAACACCAAAGACTTTTGCGTGGGTATATGCCTGTCTTTTAAGGCTCTTTTTAAAAGGTTATTTCCAATGGGAACTTAGCATAATCTACTTAGATAATGTTAATGGAACCTTCCTGAACATTTGAATTTTTACACTTAACGTATATATTTTAGTTATTTAATGGAAGGATTTAGGTACTTCGCCTTGTAAAACACTGGTACTCGACTGCATGCAGTAAGACTGGAAGCCGACCCCAATATAGATGGGAAAAGGCTCGGAGGATGATGAATGGAAGTAAGTAATTAGGTCCTTTAAAAATACTTACCTTCTCAGCTTCTAAAATCTTCACAGACAAATAAACCTAACAATACTTCTAAGTTCTAGACCTAAACCTAACAATTCTTCCAAGTACTCATTTACTATTAGCTAAGTAAAATGTTCCTAAACATCCCTGTTCACTTCAAAATATCTAATAGGTACTCAAAATAACCTATTACAAATCACCTTAAAATCTTCTCCAAGAATCCTACCAACCTTTAAAGGTTTTCCAAGTATTTGGATCCTAATGGCTAAACACTAAAGACGGGATTGGTCAACCTTCCATTTTGTAAGTAAATCGGCTTACAGAATTATCAGGTGGCAAGCAAATGGCTTAAACTCGAAGCTTCTAGAATTCTCTCTGCATTATTTAGTTTAACTTCACGTGTTAGAGTTTATGTATTTACACGTATGGATTATTCTGTTTAAGGTATTTTTATAGGAAGAAGTGTCGATATTTTTAGGGATGTCGACTTTTATCTGGGCGCCAAAGGAAATAAGAACATGATTTCATTGAGACAAGATTTTATTTTTTTGTTCAGCCTTGTCCACAGCTGGGCTTAGGTCATCCCCATAGCCTACCATCTTCATCATAAGCTTTTTGTGGCCAGTCCAGCGTTTGACCTTGACTAACAATAAGAAAATAATAGTAGTGTTCTAACTAATTTAAGCTAAAAATATTTCCCACACTCATAACAAAAATAACATTTACTAAACACTCAAAAGCGTAAGCACCAACAAACAAAATTACCACGTTAAACTTACCCCACCTTATTGAAAAATGCTGTAAATATAAATTTCATCATCCACTTCAGGATATAAAATACGTTCACGTCTTCAACACCGCGAGAGCCTTAGGAATGTAATTTTCCGTCGCTCCTGAACAAGTATGGCGGAGCACTGAAATTAAGATATACCTGTTTATATGTGGATGATATAACTGGGCTTTTCAGGACTCTTTTTGTTAGCTTGAGTAGTCTGTACATGCAAATATTTAGGTGCTTGTTTATTTTTTTTTTTAAAGCTAATTCAAAAGGTCTAATACATAAGTTATTTTTAGGCAAACAGATTTATTGAAGCAGGTAATAAGATGTTTGGAACTTGAATATTTTTGCGTAGGCAGTATCTATATTCCATACAACGACCTCAATTAAAGTGCCTAATAATTTTTTTTTATACTGAGCAGATTTTGAGCAAAATCAAATAAACACTGGAAAACCTTTTTCCAAATGCTGGGTTCACCTTCCAGTCTCGCTGGAAACAACATGCAAAAAATATAAAAACATGCAAAAATAGCAATACAGATCTCTAAACCATATTATTTTTTCCACCATGCATAAGTAAGGGAATTTGACAACATCTCTATGGGCTATGGTAATGTCAGCCATTGCATCTTATCTTCACGCCCGTTTTCACAAACGAGTTGGCTAGAATATCAAGCAGTAACATTATAATATACTGAGCCTGTAATCTGTGGGGTTATACTTTAGATCTTCAGAGAATCTTATTATGGTTGTAAGTATTTTCAATTTATTACGGCTTTGTATTCGAAGCAGTTCGAGGAATGCATGTTGTTGAAATAATTAATGATGGTAAAGTTAATAATTCAGGCATCGGTGTTCAATGCAGTAAGCTACTCTGTAGTTTTCTCTCTGGTAGAATATTCATAGGTTAGTTATTAAAAAACGTAACTAAAATATACATTATATTGCAAATGTAAATAAAAACTAATTAAACACTCAACACCCACCCGATCCATTTACATGAACAATTCCAATATCAATTGCTTCTTAGAGCATTCAACTAATCGGATACGCCAATGTCGTTTACCCTCTGCCAAAATCACAAGAGAGTTGATCAAACTCTAAATGCTTTAGTCAAGTTTATGCTTGTATTTGTCAATTTTCTCATGTGTGTGCATGACTACGCACTAAATCGATACATTGTTATAGTGCCTCAACCGCAACCATCGAAAACGGGCAGACTTTTTAGCTTACAGATTTCATGGCGTTTCCAGTAAGTCACATGGTCTAAAACTGCGTAGGAGCAAAAGTAAACCGATATTGTTTGCCGTTCATTTGCTTACAAAGTAAAATGCTTACACGAGTGCAGTCGCAGTATTGTATTGCACTTTGTTTTTATGTAGAAGCTTCTGCTTCAAGTAAATAAGGGTATTTCATTAAATCTTGACAATTCAATTGTTTGTTCTTGTGTAAATAAAGATAATTGATGCTCGTTTGTTTACCTACGTTTTCTTACTATGCTTCTTACAAAGGATGACTGAGATACCTACTTTTAGTTAATGCAATAAGGCTACAAAGGACGTTACTTGTGAGACGACATCAGATAAAGAAATATGGAATTGGGCCAAAACTCAATGAACTTGAAAAGTCTCTAAGGATGATAAGATAATTAACCTATCTAGAAATACCAGTCAAATCAAATCAAATCAAATCATTTATTTCATGTAGGCCTTTACAAGCACTTATGAACGTCAAAATTATAAATAAGTTTGATTCTAGTTGCCCATTCCAAAAGTAGCTTCCTATGGAGAAGAACGGGCAAGAAACTCCATGGTTACTCTTTTTAAAAACATAATTGGTGTTACAATTTGTATGTATTGATGCATACGATAATAACATGGAAAAGAAATGTTTACAATATTTTTTGGGTTGACTTTGAGAAAGTTATACAATGCAAGTTGAACTAGGAAGTTATAAGAGAAAATTATTATACAAACTATTTTACAGTCCCACTAACTAAAGTGTGCTTGTACCTAATTCGCAAGAACGCTAGAACAAACTATATCAAGATTCTAATCCTTCAAAACGATACGTCATTACAAGAGTCTGCTAACTAAATTATGATTTATGAACCTTAGCGTGCCGCCTCATTACACGCAGCAAACGCTAAGCTATGTGACTAGGCGAATGAGGCGAGCTGTCGTCTTAGTGTGAAATGGAACGTTAAGACGTAGTTCTGTCGAGAGTCGAGTGGGATAAGTTCTTAAAAGCTGTGTGTTCACTAGACTTTTAGATGCTGAGATTTGAGCTTCTTCTTCTTCTTCTTGGCGAGTCGATGGCAACTTAAATTTTGGAGGCCCAATATTTCGCTACGCATACGGCATTGTCAGTAGCTTTGAGATTTGAGCTAAAGGTATATTGGGCAATTAAATTTACTAAAATAAAGACATTGGTATCTTAGAGACGAAGATTATGCCTATATAGTAATGTGTACTCTATTAGGTTTTAAGTCGAAATTCAGCAAATGATCGAGGATCCTGGCAAAGATAGGTCGGACAGTAGTGAATGTTTTCACGAACGATTTCCTTCACAAAGATTTCTATGATTGCAAAGGCTGAGTCCTTCGTTTTGTTACAAATATAAGTAACATTAAGAAGGCTCAAAGTCTATTTTGTATTCATATAATAGCAATAAGTTTCCACCAATTAGGTATCATGGTATCATTTTGCCACGACCCCGTTTCACACACCACTGCTTTTCAGCTCAAAGCGGGTCTATCAACTCCACATTTAATACTCATTGTACATAGAATGAAGAAAACAAAATTATTTTAACTGGAATATAAGCCTTTGGGAACTTTCCAAACATGTTTTTATAAGAAAATGCTTTACTTTTGTTAAGTTTCTAGACGCCTACTTAGGGAATCATAGCAAAATTTTCCGCAAGTAAAACTTGATGCCAACAGTATTTTACGAGGAGCTTTTCGAAATGGGACGTATTATTTTTGTGAATGTTTATCACATTTGGTCATACTAGGGTTATAGGCATTTTTATGTTTAAACTTTTATCATTTCGCTTTTACATCTTCTCATCGGTACCTACAATCTAGTGATTGATTCTGGCTGTTTTGAATATATCAATCCATAAGAAAAACAGCATGCTCTCTGCATTTTATTCCAAAGAAATATGGGTGATTTTACAATGACATGTCAATTCATTAATTAAACTCTCATTCGAAAATCTACCTATAAAAACATGGTTTTCCAATTCAAAGTTACAAAAACTATCTAACCTGAAGCTAACAAAAAAGACAGATTTCAGGCTAACATTTCAGCATACCTAAGCTGACTGTTCTTATCTCACGCCTTTAACGATTTATCTGCAATCTGTACTTAAGGCGAATTTGAAATGAAATGAAATGAAATTGTTTATTTTGCAAGTTGGACATTACATCACTTTTACACGTCATTTTAAGAACGCTGAAGCCGGATTTTAAGAAAGCTGAAGCTGAATTTTAAGAAAGCTGAATTTAAATGATCCTTCAAAGAGTCCTCCAAAATAATACTCAGATAAGTAGGTACATCCATTTAACACGTCTGTAAAGCATTGAATTTTTATTAGACATCTCCCAGTTTGCGAGACAGTTAATCGAATTGTCTGGATTGAGTAATGTGTATAAAAAAGTTTGTATTTTTCAATTTATCTTCTGGGTTAATCGAGAGCAAAAGATGTTTTTCTCCAAGTATGTATTTACGGTAACAGAAACTTGAAGTGTAATTTTATACAGCACGGAAGAGGTTGTTATTTTGTCACAACTATCTATGTCTGATAGCGAAAAATATAAACGGTTTTTAATTTCAATCTTTTGAAGGTTGAATACCTACTCTTTTATTTTTATGACAATAGACTAATGAATGACCAGTCAAAACATCAATACGCTCAAAAATATTAAAAGTTACTCAAATTATCATAAATAATCCAAAAGCTATGTACCTATATTTGTATATGAATAGCATAAAAACACGAGAAGATATTTAGAACAAACCTCATTCTGGCAACCACACAAAATTATTCAAGAAGTACATACCCATTCACTATTATCGCGGGGACCCCAATAAAATCCCGTAACACTATCCTTTTCTCTTCAATTTGTGCGGCTGTATCATGAATCGTTATCACCACTGGGGTCTATCTTAGGTGATAAAACACCTATCTCATAGACCCGCAGACTGTAGTGTGTTTGAAGAAAATCGAGAGTTGAAGTCTCCAAGTTGTGTATAAAGAGACTTTGGCAATATGTATTGTTTTTAGAGAAGATAGATTTGAAGTCTGTTAGTTTTGTATAGAAGTTTTTCTTTTGTTTTTGAGTAGGATAGAGTGTTGAGAAACTTGATAAATCGTGTTACTTTTTCTTGAAGGACTGTTTTCTGATTGATTGAATTGTGTCTTGTGCCTATTTACTTTTTGGCATAGTTGTTGTATCTAAGTTTATTTTATGTGATGATGTATAATTAATGCTTGAATCTGAAACTTGTAAATTATTACCCACCCAAAACAAAAATGTGAAAGACTGCCAAGTTCGATAATATGGGAATGCTTCGCTTAAAATTAAATTATGAATTTAAAAAAACCCCCGACCCAAAAAAAGTACGCAATAATTATGACATAAGGTTAAAAACGCTAAATCCTATAAAAAGCAAAAAATAACTTTTATCACAACGTAAACTAAATTTTGTCGTGTCGGGGGACCGCTCTAATTCATTACTTTAGATACGTGTTTTTTTTTAACGAATGTTGTAATCAGGTAGGTATCATTTGCTTTATGTAAGTATTTATGAAGGTAAAAAGCGGTCCCCCGACACGTCAAAATTTAGTTTACGTAGTGATAAAAGTTATTTTTTGCTTTTATAGGATTTAGCGTTTTAACCTTATGTCATAATTATTGCGTACTTTTTTTGGGTCGGGGGTTTTTTTAAATTCATAATTTAATTTTATTTCATGCTTTTTAAAGGAGCTCCTTAATTTTTCCTTCTTTCATTTAATTTATTTTATCTTAAGATGGAGTCGCTATATGAGATATCGAGATTTCGAGAAACAATAAAGATTAACCTTTGGACATTCTAGATTTTCAGCAAAAATATAAATCGGTTTATCCGTTTCATTCCGGCATTCCAGGGTTTCATCCGCCACATCCCATTTCCAGCATCAGGTTCTCGTCAATCAGAAACATGAAGAGAACTCGTCAAGACAAATTCAACGAGCCCAAACTCGATGGGTTTACTAAAAGGCAGTTCAGGGTTACGTCTCCTACCTTCGTGCCCTAACAGCAGACCAGCTCAGTGGTTCCAAAAGACATTAGTGTTTCAAATTTCAGATCCCACATATACTTGCAAGTAAACTGAGCGTGTAACATTCCTATCACATCTAGCAAACGAGCTGATGACCTTGAAGACCTGAACCGATTTCCACCAAACATAGCTAAGAACACTCCCGACTGACATACCTTTTAAACAAAAAAAACCGCATTACAATCGGATCATCCGTTTGGGAGCTACGATGCCACATACACACACACACACACACACACACACACACACACAGACACGTCAAACTTATAACACCCCGTCGTTTTTGCGTCGGGGGTTAATAAAAGAAGTGAGATCTGAATAAGTACCAAGTTCCATTCACATACCTCAGTTAAAAATAGTTACTTTTTAATGATGTTACTTGGCAAGTTTTCATACACCTTGTTATAAACCTACTAAACGCAATGAATCAAGTATTTAATTTTATATTAAAATTTGACTGACATGACATGTTATCATATATTATGTTCGTGGATCAAAGTTACACATTCGTTATTTTCGAAAGTGATTCACACTTGGCCGTTTTCAGATTTTTACTTTACTTTGACTAAATACAAACCTTTGTACCATTCGAAGATATATTATATAAATATAGATAAATTTAGTTCGTTTTAGTTCCTTAGGGGTATAAATTTACACCGGGTATAAAACACCTTCATTATTTTGAAACCGACTCACACTTGGCCATTTTCAGATTTTTTCCTTTACCTTGACATAAAGACCTACCTCCATGCCAAATTTCAAGTCAATACGACCATTGGAAGTGGTCTAGGTTTTTGATGAGTGAGTCAGTGAATCAGTGAATCAGTGAATCAGTGTATAGTAAAAATAGCGATTTTCTGACGTCAATATCTCAAGACCTACAATAGGTATATTAATGAAATTTTGTATTTTAGATAAGTGAGGGGGTCTCAACAGATACTAGAAATTTGATATGCGTAAATAAAATAGATTTTGAGTTACAGGGGGGTCGAATTTGGCCCGAAATGGTTCGTGTAATATAACCCACGGCTGGTGTGTCGCCTTTTTTGCTCGAACTTGGCGGACACACTGCCGTGTGTCTAGATTTGACACTTTCTAATTACGAAATTATAAACTAAAGACATTTTCGTGCTCCGTAATACATCTTAAAAAAATCCAACATATTATTGCAAAATCTATAACCTCAACAAAATACAAAATCAAACTTCTCAATACACAACACAATACGATGAACATGAACACAAAACACACACACACACACAAACATATTCGGTATTCCCCAACAAAACTGAATTCTAACATATTAAACTTTTACCCGTACCTCGGCCAACGTTCGGCGTGAATTTTGAAATGCAAATTTTTCAGGCGCTTCAGAATACGGAATTCGGAGACGAACAGTCTTGCTGTGTCTTCTGCACAAATATTTAATGTTTGCCCCAAATCCTGTGTTGGGTAAGACAAAGTTGAGCTAGATATGAATTTTATAAGTTTTTGCTTAGATGTCTAGGTACTTACGTTTTGTTTTGTAAAGTGGATTCTATGACGATCTTCCTATAAGGAATAGTATTTTATCTTTCGATGACTTTGTGTGTAGACTTGTGGTCTCCTTGGGGTTCTTATATGATGTTTTATCTTTACTATTGTTTTATAGAAACTACTGCCCGTACCGAGATAAAATAGAATTTTTGAAATCGGTACTGTACTTTTGGAGCCTTTACAAGTAAAGACACATTCCATTTCCTCTTTATTATATTAGTTTAGGCTGAAGACAATCTCATGGCTTAACTCAAAATAATTACTTTTGATTCTAACTGTAACACTTCACAACCATCTTCATCACAAACATCTAAAATTAAACACACTCACACCCTCACAGACACACACCTACATGTAAAATCTCCTCACTCAAGATTGCAACTCAGACCCCTTTTACTAAGACATCGATCTTATTGATTGATGCGCCACCGAGGGAATTCTTTCATGTCTGTCAGCCATACAGGTCTCTGCCAATATATTTAACATGAAAACGGGGTGATTCACAAAAATACTTGAAAATCTGCGTAAGTAAAGTATCTTCTGTAATGTTGTTGAAGGTTTTATTTTGATGAAATATTTCAATTTAGAGAATACATTTGTTTGTGTGTAGCAACGAAATAAACAAAGATACTTTCTGAAGATATTTCTTTGGTTTTCAGTGTGAGTTTATTTTTTGTAGGTTTGTCTGTCGAAATCTATGTTTTAACTTACTGATAAACACAACAAAACGTTTTAATAAAATTAAATTATGAATTTAAAAAAACCCCCGACCCAAAAAAAGTACGCAATAATTATGACATAAGGTTAAAAACGCTAAATCCTATAAAAAGCAAAAAATAACTTTTATCACAACGTAAACTAAATTTTGTCGTGTCGGGGGACCGCTCTAATTCATTACTTTAGATACGTGTTTTTTTTTAACGAATGTTGTAATCAGGTAGGTATCATTTGCTTTATGTAAGTATTTATGAAGGTAAAAAGCGGTCCCCCGACACGTCAAAATTTAGTTTACGTAGTGATAAAAGTTATTTTTTGCTTTTTATAGGATTTAGCGTTTTTAACCTTATGTCATAATTATTGCGTACTTTTTTTGGGTCGGGGGTTTTTTTAAATTCATAATTTAATTTTATTTCATGCTTTTTAAAGGAGCTCCTTAATTTTTCCTTCTTTCATTTAATTTATTTTATCTTAAGATGGAGTCGCTATATGAGATATCGAGATTTCGAGAAACAATAAAGATTAACCTTTGGACATTCTAGATTTTCAGCAAAAATATAAATCGGTTTATCCGTTTCATTCCGGCATTCCAGGGTTTCATCCGCCACATCCCATTTCCAGCATCAGGTTCTCGTCAATCAGAAACATGAAGAGAACTCGTCAAGACAAATTCAACGAGCCCAAACTCGATGGGTTTACTAAAAGGCAGTTCAGGGTTACGTCTCCTACCTTCGTGCCCTAACAGCAGACCAGCTCAGTGGTTCCAAAAGACATTAGTGTTTCAAATTTCAGATCCCACATATACTTGCAAGTAAACTGAGCGTGTAACATTCCTATCACATCTAGCAAACGAGCTGATGACCTTGAAGACCTGAACCGATTTCCACCAAACATAGCTAAGAACACTCCCGACTGACATACCTTTTAAACAAAAAAAACCGCATTACAATCGGATCATCCGTTTGGGAGCTACGATGCCACATACACACACACACACACACACACACACACACACAGACACGTCAAACTTATAACACCCCGTCGTTTTTGCGTCGGGGGTTAAAAAGGACCTCATTATTCTCATACCCGATGATAGGGTATGTAAGTTTCACCAAGTTAGGTACATTAGGCTAAATGATATTCCACCTGAAAAATACACCTTGTATAATACTACACAAAATCTTTTTTAACCACATTACACCCTTCTTCCTACCATAATAAAATTAACAAAAACAATGCTATCACGGATCTTACGTATCTCAACAGTTTTATTGACCTACATCCAGCACTCGATACAAGCTAAATGTCAATGGCCGGTCGAGAGGTGACCTGATAACCCAGTATTTTATTACTATACTGAAACGGAGAAAGTGTATCCGTATAGGAAATATTTTCTTAGGATGCTTTTGAACCTTCCAAATGGTAGGGTCACGTAAAATATGCAAGATCTTGGGTAGTAATTATTGTAATGCTGGCAGTTTTCCGTTATGACCTTCCAAAGGAATTGTGTATTTCTCATACATAATATAAAGTGGCCAATAACCGGACCAGAATCAACCATTTTCCCGTAAAAGCACAGTAAAATCATTTCAATGTTACGAAGGATTTGTTTGATAAAACGTAAACCAACATGGATAATATACAGTTACTGGCTTTTTAATCAGAAGCCATCCCTTGACGTAACGACTGACAAACATGTTGACATGACAGCCGCCCACCAATATCTTCCACTTTTAGAAACTTGGTGGAACTCATCATGTCAAGTGACACCCATCTGGGCTGCGGGTTGTTCGAAAGAGGTACCGCGGCCCTAGCACATAAGAAGGCCTACGACGGAACACGACGGCTTTTAGTCAGTAAGAGTCTGACACTCCCTCACCGCTGCTAACCCACAGCGGGAGGGGTCATTTGATGATTTTTACGTCGTTAAAAAAGTGACACCCATCTACCGACCGACCACGCGAAGAGTTGTTTAAAATGTTATCTATACTAATATTATAAACAGGAAAACTTTGTTTGTTTGGTTGTAATGAATAAACTCAAAAACTACTTGACCGATTTTAAATATTCTTTCACCATAAGAAAGCTATATTATCCGCGAGTAACATAGGCTATATTTTATCCCGGCGCGGGCAGTAGCTCCCACGGGACGTGGGTGAAAGATCGGGAAAAGGGCTAGTTTTGAGTAAAATAAAGAGGCTGTCAGCTAGCTTTCCACTTCCTAATCAAAGGTATATCAAGCTCATAATACTTCAGAAACCATACTACACAAACATAACTAGGTATTCACTACAATAATACCCAGTTTGAACTATAGAAAGTTTCTGAACTGCAGTACTGAAACGCTTCGAACTCCGATACCATTTAATTGTGAGAACTGCACGTGACGAGGAAACTGATCAACTGAACTACTAGTCCAGATGTTCTAAGTTGGCTGTAAGTGTTTATTTAGTGGCTTCACTTAGGTAGGTTTTAAGGGAATCAGTTCATGTTGGTTGTAGTAGAGTGAAACCTTCAATGTCTACAATTTGTATGTGTTTTTCAAAAAACGTTGAAAGATTGTCGCCGATACAGATATAAATATTTTAAAGTTGAAAAGTTTGTTGGTTGGCACACCAATCTTATAAACTGGTCTGGTTCGAAATAAGAACAGTATAACGTAGCTTATGTTTTCGTTTATCTGTGCTCAGTAATTGGTGTCCAACATTTATTTAGAAAGTACATATGACATGGTAAAGATACATTACCATTAGCCTACCCCGAAATCGATCCCGCACACTCGTACTTGGAAGGCAGCTTTAACCATTAAGCCACCAGGACTAAAATGCAATACTTACCAGAAATAATCTATCAATTAACGTCATAATACCTTACTGACCTGCGCAATAATTGATGCAAATGATGGCGGCTGATGATAAGATTACTATCGCTTACGGATTAGCCAATTTCAATTAGTGCCGATGTACTAATTGGTATATCGAGTAGTATGATCAGATTCGATCAGTGCGGTGATTTACCCAGAAGGATTGATCACATGTGTACCTACCTAGCAATAATTTGTACCTATGAGGCATGATTAACTTTAGACCGCCAAAAATACCTCTCACACAATTTTAAGCCCTGCTCATCTCCTTTTCTTCTATCTTAGGCATATTTTTTTTCTGTGGTAGTGTACCTTTATGTAGAACTCAAAGTTACATTTGGTTATTTGGTTCTATACTTACCTACTAATAAACTATCTAGTAGAAAACTTTTGAAATAATGGATAATAATATATCTCAATGTGAAGTAAACTGGCATTTACAGTCAGTTTTCAGTTTTACTTTTTCATCAAAAAAGTTTGATATACGTTTGTAAATATTTTGGTAATAATTACTTAAAAAATATTTCAGCACCTCACCTCCCGATAAGTAAGTTCCATTCACCTGAGTCCTCAAAATAAACAAGTGACAAACTTGTCCTTTATGATACACGTATAACATTTATATCGCGTGAGTAGTCATACAAATAACGAAGTATATTCCTTCGGGCGCCTCTTATATCTCTTTATATTTATCGAATAGAAAACAAACAGCCTCAGGGCAATTCCAATCTGTACTAATATTATGAAGCTGAAGAGTTTGTATGTTTGTTTGATTAACACTCTAATTTTGGGACCTACTTGTGTACAAGATAGTCAATTTATGGAGGGAGGCTCCATAAATTGACTTGTATAACTTAGTATAAGTTTTATCCCAGCATGCGAAATAGTTTTTAAGGCATATGCAAGAATTGGAAACAATGCACTACAAATCATTGTGATTATGCGTTACGCAAAAAGTAATAATATTGTTGACAAATCTGGGCTGTCAAGTGCGGGTGATACCGCGGGATATAGCTAGTAAAAATATATCAGATGTTAAAAGAAAAGGCGCAAAAACGTGTTTGGTGGGTGTTCCTCTATTTTATCTGAGATACATGGTAAACATAGTTTGTCTCGCGCTGCGGGCTAGAAGTAGGGCCATGAAAACAGTGGCAGCGATCTGTTGAGATTTAATTCTATGAAGTTTTACGCTGTGTGGTTTAAGTGAATTCGAGCATACCTACTCTTTTTGTTCATTTTTTACCTTCACCAATGGTAACATAGAAAAAGCACTATATTGCAATTGATACAAAAAAAAACTCTTTTAGAGTGCACAATACCGATTAACAAAGTAAAAATAAATTCGGTCTGTGGAAAATACGATTTGAAGAATTGTTTATCAAGAAAGGCTATAAGTAGGCTATTTTTATCCTGGTGCAACCGGTACCACGGAACGAGAGTAACCCGTTATCAAAACCTGTTATAAAGTAAAAATTAAATCAACATCATCATTAATCTCTCAACTTCTCATGCATAAATATTGACTTTCCGAAGTTTTCACGGCCCCACCGGCTACAGAAGCGGCAACTCATAATGATGTTTGTTCGGGAATAATTTAAAACAATCCGGGCACTAATGAACCGTCTCGCGCGCACTGCATTTGTTTGTAAAATCTACTCAAGAGAAGCAATTAACACCCAATTAGGGTCCTTTTCGAAGGATTTTAGGAAAGGTTCAAAATGGAGCTGGATTTTGAAGGTTTATTTTTAATTCCTAGTGTTTATGTCTGGTGTGGCTGTATGATTTATCCGCCAGATTATTTTATAGTAAGAAGTCTTATGTGCATAATTAATTATCTAGGACATAAATTAGTAAGTAAGGACATAAATAGGTGAAAAATTGGCCATTACATTATTATTCTCTCAAAATTCTAGTAAAAATGAAAACGTGTATCAAATTCTAATCTCTTTTTTGTTCAAACAGCAAAAGGTTGCAACCATAATTAAGGTAAACAAAAGCCGAATTATCCTCAAAGGTAATCCAATCTTCGTTCTGTAACGAAAGGCCATTAAATTACACCATCAAATAATATCAAAAAAAAAACATGATTATATGAGTACCTAATATAATGTAAGATAAGGTCATAATGTCATGGGTCTTCAGGGGCCTGTGCTAACCACATATTCCGTGGCTTTAATATTTTAGACACGCAAAAGGTACGCGTAACAACTTTCCTCAGGGGAACAAACTTAATTTAAGGGAAACACGCGTTTAACGTGTTCTGGTAAATGCGTAATCTGGTGATACTCGGTTTACACTTTACACCTTAGGACAAGTGACAATATAGTTATGACAAGTGACTTTTAGTTAGAACAAGTCTGATAGTAGTTTTCACCGCATCTAAAGAGATATTTAAAGATTTCCCTACCAAAAACACTGTATTAGTAGGTACTGAATATGTTATAAGCGTACCTAATTTAGAAGGATAAAAATAAGTAAGATGCATAAGATAGCATTGAATTACAGTGGTTTTCGAGATAAGGTATCGGTATGCTCTTTGCACTTGAATTAATCAAAGTAATTAATGATTGTGTGACCAGTACAAACGAGTTTTTTGTTCTCAGAGTCTCATAAATACGTCTGCATTGACAATATTGTATCAATACCTGACTAGACTTGTCTCAAGATGAAGTTTACAAGTAGAAGTACGTATTTCTTACATATAACTATTTGTGTAATATCAACAGTGTACGCCCTTTCAGAGGTCAACGAAAAGTGCATTGCTGCAAACAATGGGAGTATCTCCAACGAATTCCTAATAGGTACTTGGCATAAGGTCTACCTATACAAACTTGACGGACCAGTACCTACATGTACGTGCCCCAATGTGACGTTTTACAAACCAACACACGCAGAAATAGAGGAGTACCGACAGAAGTATAAGGCAACTGAGTTACCTCAAACAATTGGTGATGATGCGATAGTAGCCGATAGAGGATATATAAAAGGCCTGATACTAGGACAAGGAGAAGCAAAAACGTATATATTAGACCCAAAATCTGCTATGATTCTGAACATGGAAGGATATGAAGTGTATGTATATAGACGACTTAGTGACAAGTTTGTGTTCTTCTGGCGATGTGCTTTGAGAGGTCATTCAAAGTGGTTGATGACTAATGACAGAAATGCCACGGAGGAAGAAATACAGCAAATTATTAAAGACAGACCTGAGGTTTTTAATAAGTATGGACAGCGATTCTGTAAACATATTTGTTATTGATTTTGATATGAGTTTGTATGTACCATAAACTTTTGCATATTAATTAATTGTTTTCCTTAATCATTATCTGATAGTCATCTGTCTTATCTGATATTATACAGCACCTAATTCGTTTTACCTGCTGTCTACAAAGTATAGTTTCACTTTTCATGTTTTTCTTCCAAGAAACAGTCGTGTCATTGCTCTGTATACATTTCTATTTTAAAAATGATTTCTTCAGAATGCAATTGGACAAAACGTTTGAAAGTTGTTGCACAAAGAATGTTGTATGGAACTGTCGAGCTTCACATCTCTGGGGACAGGTTTCAGCAAAACTGACTTAAACGAGATTTTCACATTTATTACATTTTTATATCCCACGTTGTGGAAGGAAAAATAAGAATTTTTGAGCATTTTTCTGTGACTTGTGGTTGATACGAGTAATTCATGTTTAGTTTTTGGTGCAAAAAGATACATTCATGATTGT
This sequence comes from Helicoverpa armigera, assembly GCF_030705265.1. NCBI lineage: Eukaryota > Metazoa > Arthropoda > Insecta > Lepidoptera > Noctuidae > Helicoverpa > Helicoverpa armigera. Next base: position 848,294 of record NC_087126.1, read on the forward strand.
TTTTCATCGTAGAAACTTGTGAATGTAATTGAACTCTTCTCATATATACCTCAAACAGATGTTACTTACTTTAGGTAACCATGCCAATTTAATTCAAACACTATCCCACTCTTCTTAATCTTAGAAAACTCGTATCTAATAAAACCCTGAACACGGTTGCAGAAAAAAGTACCAAAGATACCCTTTAACGCACTCCGTATTACACTGCTGCCAAATTGCCGGGTTATGACACGTTACGTAACCCGACAGTGCGGAGGTTCAGCTACATGTAATATTCAACTGTCTGTCCATCCCATGAAGAACAAATGACTAGCGGAGACGTTATAACGCAAAATCTCCTAAGAAAGTTGAAGTCAAAGTCAAAAACCATTTTTTTTTATTCAAAGAGGCCAATAAACGCTCTTTCGAAACGTCAAGCTAGATGCACGGCTCCAAAGAGTTGGTCTAATGGAGAAGAACTGGCAAGAAAATCCATGGACATTCTGTTTATGTTGCGTGTTAAAACTGCGGCCATTTGGGGGACTAGGAACGTTATTGTCTCCACCCTTATACGCCTTATATTCGTAATACAAAAATCGTTGGCAGATGAATCAAAGAAGCCTTGTTAGTTTACTTGTAATTGATAATTTTGGTCATGCTAACCATTCGTATTTGACCTAGTAGAAGGCACCTGACCTACCTGAATTACCTATGGCATCTCCGCTGACCTTTCCTGACTCCGTATATTCAACTGTCTGTAGATCCATTATTCAGGAACCGTCACGCCGCGCCGGGAGGCAAAACGCTGGCGTGAAAACGTACAAATTATTAACGAGATTTTCAAAATATGATCCTCCCGTATGACAGGGTTATGTTTCTTTATTGTGACTTGACGGCGCTGGAATTTTCGTCACGTATTATTTTTTTTCTAACTTGAAATTTAAGAAAGACCCGATATCTTCCTCTTGACACAATACAAGAATACAAAAAAGAACTACTATCTAATCTACTATGAATTATTTAAAGTCACAAAAAATCTTGATATCCTTCAGTAGACATTTTGATCAATATCTTTGAAATCAACAATGGCAACAAAAGATATGGCAACAATGTTACTTCAATGACTGAAATGACGTCAGATAAGGAGAGCATGGAGATATGCTGCTACTCCAAATAATAAATTCTAATAAGGCCAGTACCTTCCAAGTTTACTTACAGTCTTATACATCCTTCTTTCGTTGACCTAAATCTAACGTACATTAGAAAGCACTAAACTGCACCAGTTATCTCAATTCCCGTCCGTCACTATTCTCCATTAAGTTTTTACCTAGCCGTGACGTCACGCGCCGTGGCTTCTCGAAGCTTCTCGCGCCATTTCTCATGTATAACCTCTTTTAAAATCAGCACATAGGTACAACCAACAAAATGACCGAAAAAGTGTGTATAAATCATAACCCTCCTTCTGGCGCAGTCGGGTGAAAATACACAAAGGACTAACGTTCCTTACAGTCTTATAATATACTTTTATCGTCAACCGAAATCTAACGTACATTAGAAAGCACTAAACTGCACCAGTTATCTCAATTCCCGTCCGTCACTAGTCTCCATTAAGTTTTTACCTAGCCATGACGTCACGCGTTGTGTTCTCAAAGCTTCTCACGCCATTTCTCATGTGTAAGCTGCTGTATAATCATTAAAATCAGCACATTTAACAAACGAAATTAGTGCAAAGGTATGTAGACAACATAACCCTCCTTCTGGCGCGGTCGGGTAAAAATACATAGAGTACCAATTTCCTTACAGTTTTATATTTATCGTCGACCTAAATCTAACGTACATTAGAAAGCACTAAACTGCACCAGTTATCTCAATTCCCGTCCGTCACTAGTCTCCATTAAGTTTTTACCTAGCCGTGACGTCACGCGCCGTGTTCTCGAAGCTTCCCGCCATTAATTCGTCTTCGTCGCAAGTTCCATCAACTATCGTTAGTGAAGATGCACGTTTTGCTAGGTTTTGTGTATGTAGGTAATACCTATAGATTTAGGGATTTTGGGAAAAGGTTATGTGTGATGGTTGTGAAATGCTTTTGTTTTCTTGGTGGCTTAGAATTTAAAGTAAATGTGCGTGTGGCTAATCTCCTTACATTTTTATTTATATACATATTTTCTATTATGTCGAAAACAGTTAAATAAGGCGTAAGAAAGTTCAATGTGATTTAAAGAACTAATTTCAAAATGGCTCTTTTGATGTATTTGGATTGGTATCAACCCGTACCAAACAGAAGCGTTACATGTAATTTATTTCTTTGAAATTAAGATTTCAATGCAAAAAATTACCTAGGTATGGTATGTATAAGCCAGTGTATTGCAATTTTCAAACTCACGATGATATGAACATGACTTGCATAATGCATATAATGGTATCTAAGACATTGTATTTACAATAAAAGATTATTTAATAAGGTTATCGAAGTCAACCTTTAAAGTCACAATCCAAACGATTGTCATTCGATTCTTTATCGATTTTAACCTAACCGGGGTGAACTAATAAATTCAGATTAAACCACCTTTAAATAAAGTCATTTATTTAGGTCCCAGGCCAATATTCTAGGCTTAGGGTTGGATCTCGATTTAAAAGTCGATTTAACTAATCGAATGACTTCGAGTTTAGTTCGAGGTAAGATCAATGATTGGATTGATCCAACCTTTTAACTTTATAACGTGTTATACACTATTACTTAATATGCATAGTTCACATATTCATAGATTAGGTTTCAATTTTTAGCTCATATGGAGAGAAATTCTAAATTTCTAAGCCCTATTAAGTATCCATTTATTTATCGTGTTCTATAGAAAGACATTGTAAAGTGCAAACAAAAATAATTCTCGGCTTAATAAGAGGGTTGGTCAAACAGAACAATATCGGACAAAAATCTATCAAATTATACTTATCCCGTAATCTGTTAATAACCAAAAAGAACAACAAAGGGGATTAGAGAGTTTCCCCAAAAACGGGTAAAAATACCCAAAACGGGATTCGAACCCGCGTCTCATTGTTACGCGCGTGCGCCGTGACAATCATCGGATAATGACGTCATACATAATAGGGACACGTCAATCATTGGGTAATAAGCGTATTGCAATGACAGCTTTTCGTATCTATTTTATTTTTTTTATTTTTTCGTATATATTTTTGCTTATCGTAGCAAAAACTTCTAAATAAACCCGAAAAAATATATTATACGAAAAATAAGCAAAAAAATACGAAAAGCTGTAATGAGGTTATAATACTGCCAATCAATCTCCAGAAAAAAATCTCATTAGAAAAATAAAACAGCTGTCAATTTCGAATCGTTTTGAAATTGGAATTCGATTTGGAATGTTTTTGAAATAGTTTTTTCTTTTACCTTCGCACGTTGATTTGGCTAGAGATTTTTATAGACTCCTGTAAATTAAGCCAAATGCCTATAATTTTAGCCTCTTGTAGATATTAAAACTTAGGTCTATACCTACTACATTAATTTATTTATAAGTGCCCGTACCCGTTACCTTTTTCGTACCTAACTCTGAAACTTACATAAGCGTAAAGTTTAGAGACTCCCAATTGTTCTCGATTCAAAACAGGCTCAGAAACCAATCTCTCGATAACTCACATTCAACGGATTGTCAGTTGTTGTACTGCAAGTTAGTTTTGGAAACAGATGGCTGATAGTTCCAACTTTACTAGGAACCAGTTAGTTTGTACAATATTAGGGTGCGATTAAAACAAACGAGCAACTACTTACAATCATTCTATAACCAGTTTGAATAATTCTTATAGACTGAACAACGACACAACGTCTGCTTATTTAAAACAATTTGATTAGCAAATAATGCTGAAATGCTGTGAAGGAATGACTTGTTCTTTGTGCGTTCGGTGTAAAGTTTACATTCTAAACGCATTTTTACCGTTTCGAGTTCAAAGCGGTTCTTATTGGAATAAGGTCTATGAAGATTCAGATGCCTAGTCTTATTATTATATTGGCGATTCTTGTATGAAACAATAGTTACATTTTTGAAAGAGGTGTATTGTTTTAAAAAAATTAAAATCAATCTTTAATGTTAGATTGTGTGGTCCAGGACATTAAAAGATTGTAAATATTGTCGTTAAAACGGAGGTACACCTAAACCTTTGGTAATTAAAATACAAGAAAATTACCTTATACTTATTACCTTATCGTTTCTTCTAGAAAAAAGTTTTAAAGCTTGTTTCCATCTGAGTAGTTTTCGTCTAAAATAAAAATAAAAACAAATAAGGTACCGTCTACAAACACATTTGGGACACGTGTTTCTAATACTTATGTACTTTCTCAAACTCAAACTCAAACTCAAAATCGTTTATTCAAATTAGGCTGATAAATCAGCACTTTTCGAACGTCAAAAACAAAAGACAGTCCCCAAAACGCCCGCCCTTCACCACTTCCTATGTGTTTTTGCTGGGAAGAAGAAGTGGCGCAACAAACTCCCCAGCAACACATGTCTGTCTGTAAGGTTTGAAGAACCAGAATGTATACAAAACAAGTCAAATTCTAATTAGACCTTAGCCCTTCTGTTAGTTTTCTGTAGTTTTTCTTAAAGGTCCGCATTTTGTTAATTGAAAAGAATACGTGGTTGTAATAATTGAACACGCTGATAAAAGGTATCGTATGTGTGCACAATTTTTTTTTGGTATTATACTGGTGTTTTACTGTGTTAATTTAATATAAACAAAGTAGGTTTTTTAAATAAAACTACTTTTACGGATTTTATCGCGGTTATATTAATATTATTTAATACCGACGTTTCGGATCCTTTACAGCATCCTTGTCCGATCCAATCAGCAAAAGAAGTTTTTATTTCATCTATACTAATATTATAAAGGGGAAAACTTTGTTTGTTTGTTTGGTTGTAATGGATAAACTCAAAAACTACTGGACCGATTTTAAATATTCTTTCACCAATAGAAAGCTATATTATCTGCGAGTAACATAGGCTATATTTTATGGAGTTTCTTGCCCGTTCTTCTCCATAGGAAGCTACTTTTGGAATGGGCAACTAGAAGCAAACTTATTTATAATTTTGACGTTCATAAGTGCTTGTAAAGGCCTATATGAAATAAATGATTTGATTTGATTTGATTTGATTGATATCCCGGTGCGGGCAGTAGCTCCCACGGGACGCGGGTGAAACCGCGGGAATACGGGTAGTGTCTAATATTCGCGTAAGTGTCAGAAATAAATAAGATTTTTTTTTGAAGGGTTAAAAAACAAGTAATTAGTTTATTAAACCTAAAAACCTAAAGGAAAGAAATTTTCACACTAACTGACTTATCCAATGGCCAAAAATTTTACCGTGAACCCAAACAGTTTTTTAAAGCAACTCCCGTAGACAACACTCCTTATCATTATTATCAAAAATGTAGATCCACTGAGCCATACTTGAGATAAAAAGAACCGCCTCAAAAAATCTTTTGGCGGCGTCGGCAAAAACAACTTTTTTTCTTAGATTTTTTATCTTTTTGCCATAGATACGCAAGTATGATGGGGCACAAAAAATACGCAATCCTTTACATGTTCGCTTTATTTAACAACAATGGTATCGGCAATTTGTGAAACGTTTGTTTGATCATAAAAAACGATCTTTATTTGTTTTGATAACATCAGCTGGGTAACTTTTAGATGTCTGTAATTGTAAGTATTTTGACATGCGTTGTGTGCAATTTTTCCCGTGTCTGTGTATCTAAATAATAAATAAAATATTGATAAATAAACTTAGAATAGGTACCTGGATATCATATTTATAAATTAAAATCATATACCTATAGCCTTAATAAATACTCATTCTTTTTATCAGACCAGTGTTTCCTAAATTCTGCAAAAAGAAACAAACTTTTTAACATTAAAGTAATACTTAATATATCACGTAGGTAAATGACTTATTTTAGACCTTACTAATGACGATAGTATTTAATACTATACAAAGAAGTCATATTATTCTCTTTTTCAAATTCTTAATCTGTGCAAAGACCTATCTAAACAACGGTTTCACCATTAATCCAAATCAGACCAACTTCTAACTTTCACGAACATTAATTTAAATTTTCTCCTCGCCGCCATATTGGTTTCTCTTAGCTAACATTGACGCATTAGTTTGTTCCCAAGTCGGTTATAACTTGCAATATTATAATGTTTAATTATGGCTTTTATTGTGATAAATAGCTATTAAGTATGGACATTCAGTTTTGCTTCTTGTAATCTTTCCAAGAAATTGCTTTTTCACAAAAACTTTCCGTTTGTATATGAGACATTTTTCTTCTTTAATTTTTAGTCCTGATATAAATAACATATATGAAAAACTGACAATATGTCACTGTTTACACCCCTTAACCCTAAAACAGACAAAGCAATCCAATTATTATTATCTCCACAATTTAAACTTATAACTCCCAGTTACATTTTAAATTACATCTTTTTTTAAAGCCGGGCTTTAAGCTCACTCACTACATTATCACTAGAACGCATTTTATTTACTATGTTTGTACAGCAATATTTCTGTATTAACGTATTATAAAATACTTGTAATAATTCGAGGGATATTATTTATAATGAAAGGGAGTGGTATTGAAATGTTAAGTTTTAAGTACAGTGTTGTGTGGGGCTAGGAAAGTCGCGACTGGCGTTCATAGGCGCCAGGCGTTACAGGTTTGAGAATATGATAGTTTATTTAAGAGCTTTTTTGATGAAGTTATATCTTATGTTTATTTTTTTTTATGTTGTTATATTAGCAAGCCATTTACGAACTTGTAAAATTCTATAAATAAATTAAACTGATTATTTTTGTTACCTCAAGGGGGAATATAGAAGTTATGTTTTTGTTAGTCACAACCAGCTTTTTCATTTTAGCCAATTTTGTTAGTCAATAATACGATCCATCCTCTTCCCGCTCGCGTCTATAGACTCGCTGGTTTAACAGCCCCAGCTTAACCAAACAAGGTCCAAGTGTGAGAACATCAAATAAATATGAATTGATAGGATCATAAATCGCTCGGCGGATACGGAGCACAATTCGGCGGATATTTGCTCATCCCTATCGCCATTTTTATTTTAAAGGTTATATGCCCTTTGGCACAGTTTTTGCAGTTTATTGTTCTGTTGGTAAAAGGTCGGATTATTTGGCAGTGTTTTTTGAATCGTATTTTTTTTTTGTACTAATATTATAGTGCAAAGAGGTAAAGTTTAAACGTAGGTTCACGAAACTACTCATCTGATTTTATTTTAAGTTAGAAAAAAATATTATTAGGTTTATACATTAATTTCCTAATAATATTCTGCCTCTCTCTCTCTCAAGGATTTGTTTATTCTATAAATATAAAGTTGTAGCAGTGTTATAAAGCTCAAATAAAAAACTGCTACTGTTGCAAACTCACTCGTCTATTGTTTCATAACTAAAATACCGCACTGCGTCCAAATTTCATTTTGTTAGTCGAACATTTTATATGCAAAATAATTATACATAGCCTATATATAAAGGTTTACTGAAACTTAAACATCAGCACTTGTATCTTTCTGAAAAAACCGTTATTTCCCCATCTCCCTTTCTCGCTAAAAATCACTTACCTAACCAATAAACCTAAATAGAATTTGGGCAAAACAAAACAAAACAAAATCTATGAAGTAAATCTATACACGAGTTTTCCCAAAACAAAAGGCAAGCGAACTGAATTGAACCGAATATCTCGGGTGACAAACAAACTAAAGGTTAACATTCGAAACTGAATATTGTAGACACGAATAAAAGAATAAAAACTACGCGATATTTGATATTCTCAGTCCTCATTTTTTCGCTGGAAAATACCATTTCTATCTAGACACACGGCAGTGTGTCCGCCAAGTTCGAGCAAAAAAGGCGACACACCGGCCGTGGGTTATATTACACGAACCATTTCGGGCCAAATTCGACCCCCCTGTAACTCAAAATCTATTTTATTTACGCATATCAAATTTCTAGTATCTGTTGAGACCCCCTCACTTATCTAAAATACAAAATTTCATTAATATACCTATTGTAGGTCTTGAGATATTGACGTCAGAAAATCGCTATTTTTACTATACACTGATTCACTTATTCACTGACTCACTCATCAAAAACCTAGACCACTTCCAATGGTCGTATTGACTTGAAATTTGGCATGGAGGTAGGTCTTTATGTCAAGGTAAAGGGAAAAATCTGAAAATGGCCAAGTGTGAGTCGGTTTCAAAATAATGAAGGTGTTTTATACCCGGTGTAAATTTATACCCCTAAGGAACTAAAACGAACTAAATTTATCTATATTTATATCCCACCCAAAACAAAAATGTGAAAGACTGCCAAGTTCGATAAAATGGGAATGCTTCGCCTATAAAAGAAGTGAGATCTGAATAAGTACCAAGTTCCATACACATACCTCAGTTAAAAATAGTTACTTTTTAATGATGTTACTTGGCAAGTTTTCATACACCTTGTTATAAACCTACTAAACGCAATGAATCAAGTATTTAATTTTCTATTAAAACTTGCCAAGTAATCATCATTAAAAAGTAACTATTTATAACTGAGGTATGTGTATGGAACTTGGTACTTATTCAGATCTCACTTCTTTTATAGGCGAAGCATTCCCATTTTATCGAACTTGGCAGTCTTTCACTGGGATTTCACTTATGATGAAGTTAGTTAAAGAAATGTCTCATTTATACTATGTATTTTTTAGATTTTTTAATATGCACTATGATTCTTACAAAGAAATGAACTAGATTAACTAAATGGACTAGATTTACCAACTGACTGACATGACATGTTATCATATATTATGTTCGTGGATCAAAGTTACACATTCGTTATTTTCGAAAGTGATTCACACTTGGCCGTTTTCAGATTTTTACTTTACTTTGACTAAATACAAACCTTTGTACCATTCGAAGATATATTATATAAATATAGATAAATTTAGTTCGTTTTAGTTCCTTAGGGGTATAAATTTACACCGGGTATAAAACACCTTCATTATTTTGAAACCGACTCACACTTGCCCATTTTCAGATTTTTCCCCTTACCTTGACATAAAGACCTACCTCCATGCCAAATTTCAAGTCAATACGACCATTGGAAGTGGTCTAGGTTTTTGATGAGTGAGTCAGTGAATCAGTGAATCAGTCAGTGAGTGTATAGTAAAAATAGCGATTTTCTGACGTCAATATCTCAAGACCTACAATAGGTATATTAATGAAATTTTGTATTTTAGATAAGTGAGGGGGTCTCAACAGATACTAGAAATTTGATATGCGTAAATAAAATAGATTTTGAGTTACGGGGGGGTCGAATTTGGCCCGAAATGGTTCGTGTAATATAACCCACGGCCGGTGTGTCGCTTTTTTTGCTCGAACTTGGCGGACACACTGCCGTGTGTCTAGATAATATATCTTCGAATGGTACAAAGGTTTGTATTTAGTCAAAGTAAAGTAAAAATCTGAAAACGGCGAAGTGTGAATCACTTTCGAAAATAACGAATGTGTAACTTTGATCCACGAACATAATATATGATAACATGTCATGTCAGTCAGTTGGTAAATCTAGTCATAATTAATCTAGTTCATTTCTTTGTAAGAAACATAGTGCATATTAAAAAATCTAAAAGATAGTATAAATGAGATATTTCTTTAACTAACTTCATCATAAGAAAAAAATAAAATAAACAACCTTACAAAAATAAATGAAATCCCACCCAAAACAAAATGTGAAGACTGCCAAGTTCGATAATATGGGAATGCTTCGCCTATAAAAGAAGTGAGATCTGAATAAGTACCAAGTCCCATACACATACCTCAGTTAAAAATAGTTACTTTTTAATGATGATTACTTGGCAAGTTTTAATAGAAAATTAAATACTTGATTCATTGCGTTTAGTAGGTTTAAAACAAGGTGTATGAAAACTTGCCAAGTAATCATCATTAAAAAGTAACTATTTTGAACTGAGGTATGTGTATGGAACTTGGTACTTATTCAGATCTCACTTCTTTTATAGGCGAAGCATTCCCATATTATCGAACTTGGCAGTCTCTCACATTTTTGTTTTGGGTGGGATTTACTCCACGTAGACATGTAATGCATAATATAAAAACTAAGCTAGTGTTTTTGTAGTTTTGTTTCTGTGTATACTATATAGATGCCATCTTAGATTTGGTTACTACTGTCTGTTTTGCAATTTCACAAAATATCAAAATTAAGTAATTTTTGTGCCTCTCTCGTTCGCATAGTGTGTGGTTTTGTTAAAATTTATCAGATAAAATCAATAAAATAGACGCGGAGGTTGGTACCCACTTTTTATGGACAGGTGTCAATAATGAATGAATAAATTACATGCGCATAGTCCGCTGCGGATTGGCAAAGTCTTTTGAACTCTGAACCCGAGGCTGCAAGAATGACATTCAAGCAGCACCTAATTTTCTATTTTTCTGCATAACTATGTAACTAGGATTCGGTGCTATCTCTTCCTATCTGACCTCTTTTACCAGCCACAAATAGCCTCGGATAAAACTAAAACAACACAATAAAGGCCACTTTTTATATCCTGCGTACAGAATAATAGGATTTCCTAGAAGCGAGCGCCCAGTCAGCTTGAAAATTGTATTTGTTTAACATTCACGGTACTGACTGCTGATTGCATTAATTTAGTAAAATATTGAATCATAGTACTTTATTACTGCAGCTTTGCTTGAGTGCTTTTGTGTAAAATTGACGGAATAGTGCATGGCTTTTGCTATTTAACTTTGTGGGATTGTAGTGAACATACTGTTCTGCCTTAATAAATTAATCAGTCATCATTCACCTAGCCTTTTCCCTGCTATTTTGGGGTCTGCTTTCAGTTTTACATGGAACGGTTGCCTATCTGACCTTCTCAACCCAGTTTCCTCAGCAATATGATACCCCTTGGTGAGACTGGTTGGCGGACATTGTGGCTTCTTACTACCCGTAATAACAAAGATGTTCATCTGGCAGCCTACCAATTAAAGCCTTCTGCTACCCGGAGAATCTGAAAAAGACCATTGATCACCCATCCATAGGCCGCTCGGCGAGCGTTGCCTAGACTGATTAATTCGCGCGACTGTCACATCATCATCCTCCATCATCCTCAGAGCCTCTTTCCCAACCATAATGGGGTCGGCTTCCAGTGTAACCGGATTCAGCTGAGTACCAGTGCTTTACAAGAAGCGACTGCCTATCTGACCTCCTCAACCCGGGCAACCCAAACCCTTGGTTAGACTGGAGTCAGACTTACTGGCTTCTGACTACCCGTGTCGATTGCCAAGGATGTTCAATGACAGCCGGGACCTACAGTTTAACGTGCCATCCGAAATACAGCCAATGGTGTCTAAGATATACTTGATTGTCATATCATTCTAAAATAAAGAACAATAGTGAAAATCTGAAATCCCAACATATAAGTAAAACCACTACTCTGTCCACACAACAAGAGAAGTTCATAATAAAGTGAATCACACAAGCGCAGGCGTCCATTCAATTATATTCTTGTGCCATTGTGCACTACACTTGCGGACAATATAATTGGACACTCGCTCGTGACCGCACTTGTACTCGCTAGCTATCGGAGTGCGTTCTCTGCTCTAATTAATTTTGCTGCCAGTGTATTTGTGGGTTTGTGAAAAAGATTTACGGGTGAAGAAATAGAAGGTTATGTCTTGTAGAACGAATGAAGATTAGCAGATATACAAAGACGCGTGATGAGTCAAATTCTAATGACGCTCATGAATTTGTTGGTAGATATTGATTACTGAAACTTACGCGAATTTAAATATTAAAATTTGTTTCTAGGCTTAAAGGTTTTAATCTTAGGCATTGCTAGTCCGATATGGATTTTTGCCAGTGTTAGATAGCCTACTTATCGCGGAAGGGTACTAGTTTATTAACCGGGACATAGGAAAAATTTGCGGATTCTCAAAATTAAGCTATGTAAAATATAGCACAATAGGTTAATAACATCTTTAGAAAACATACCTGTAAAAAAATATTATAAAAACACCAAAAATATGCATGACCTTTTCACAGTCTTTTTAAAAATAACACAAACCTTTTTAAAAGCCTTTCTTAAGCAAAAATGAAAAAAATATACCAACTCTATTTTAAACAACAAAGAAAAAAATATTTATAAACATTATTTTGTATGAAAACCTCTACTATAGAGGATTAAGCGTAGGTGCAAGAGGACCCTTATCACGACATTGAACGGTGAATGTCAAGGTCGATTTCAACTCCACTGATAAGGATCACTTTACAAATGCGATACAGGTTTCAAGGTCAAAATAAAAGAAGCATTGAGGAAAATAAGATCAATGTGAAATAGATGCATTTAGGAAGATGTAATTAACTGTTACCGCATCTTTGCAAAAGCTTTATAAAAAATATTATTTAAGTATAACCATTTTAAATTATTCATAAAAGCGACCAATTTTTGCACGCAAGTGTACATCTCAATTTAAAACAACAATATTTCAAAGTAGTATTCTCACTGAATTCGTGGATATTTATGATCCACATTTTTCATTAATATCTGTCTGTAAACACAGTTATAAACAAAAGGATATTTACGTAATTATAGCATTGTGTATTTCCTTCGTTCACATGACGTTGTTTGGGGAAAACACGCAACAGTACCTACTTATGTTTTTCTAGTTTAAAACAATCCAATCCAATTATAAAAATCAGTGTTCCTTTTTCTGTGATATAGGTATGTAGGGTTCTATTGATTTAGTAAAAGCATACGGTATAGATAATAATATATGTATTTGTCTAGCTCTTTATATGTTTAAGTATTTGAACTGTGGAAAGAGAACAATCTTAACAAAATTACATCGTTATAATTTAATGTCAGTTGAAAACTTTACATACTATGAAAAACCTTCCTAACCTAATAAATCCTTTGCACACTGCCTACCGATACAAAACAATGTGACAAATCAATACAAATTATACCCCACATGAGACGGATTAACTCATTACAATATCGATACAAATCCGCAAATCGGATAACGTTTTATTCGATTCAATAAAACGTTCGCAACTCGATACGGCTTGGTTCCATTTCAGCGGCTGAAACGGATTAGTGGGTACCATGGTTTTATATAACGCATAGTTTATTGTGGGAAACAAATATTATAAGGATTGGAAAACTTCTTATATTTGTCCAGTACATACTTGTATAAAGTATTCTAAGATGGCTTCGAACACAAACTGTTTTTGTTTTTGTTTACTCTCTTAGGAATCTTAGGAACCACTGAATCGACTGAAAAAGATCCAATTTGTTAGATTTAGAAGATTAATGGGCTAGCTTATCATATAGGCTATATGTGTGCGTGGAGTAATCTCTGCGGCATGTGATTGAAATAGCTGGTGAAAGCTAGAGCTAGGATAAAATTTAAATACCTATATATAAGAAGTTCACAATACATATTTACACCAAGCAACAAACCACCACCCAATAAAAACAAAAATGACTCTCAAAACACACTTTCACACCATTCCTTGCAATTGACAGTCCATGATACACGACATCATAATCATGTAGTGTGAATGAAAAACCATTAGAAACATGAGACGGTCGCGATGTCAGGCGCAGAGCTCATGATGTGGGCGGGGCTTGCACGTGGCGAGTTTGGAGTTCAATGAGTACATTGTATTGGTAAGTGTGCTTGAGTGAGAACAGTTGTGGCGTATGAAATTATTGTTCTAGCTGTGGTTTAAATATGGACCTTGTCGTTTACTGTATCTACTATTGTTGTGAAAATAATCAGAACCATTTTGCTAAAGAGTCAGTTTTACCAAAATAAACCTGCTTGAAGTTGACTAGTTTTATTTGCTATACCTACCTATGTTTATCAGAAAGAACATACGCTAACGGACTAAATTATGCTATATAATAATTTGTTCACAGAATCAAAAAACAACTTAAGTTAGGTATACCCTAATATTATTTCTACATCGATTACAAAGCGGGTATTTTATCAATAAGAAGGCCGCTACATTGCAAACCTACTTTTATCGACATCCACATAAAACCATAACAAGTGTGTGGTCTCATTTCATACCAATATCTTTTCGCAATAGAAGCTAAACTCTTCAAAAATAATGGCGATTTGAAACACCATATCGAAAAGCCACTACAAACACAATAGCACTTAATACGCAAAATCAAGTCAAAAGGTTTCATTCATAAAGTTTACAAAAGAAAAAAAATAGTAGTAATAAATTATCTATTCGTATTTCTACCACAAACAAGGAATTTTAAGTTGGCAACAAAAGGGCTATTGAATGAACCGTTTCTATGAATGAGCTGGGAATGAATGAATGAATGGTCGGCAGACAGACTGGCGTCGTTCATTTCGCGATTTGAAACCAATTTTTTTCGTGTCTACAGGGTTTTTTTGGTTTAGGTACCTGCTAGTTTGATTTGTCGCTTTTGGTTATTTATGGGGAAAGTTCTAGATAAATACAGCAATATTTGTCTTTTTAATATGTGAGTAGAATTGAAAGGGACAATAAATACCTATACGTAGGCATATGATTGCTATTTTATCACCTATTTGTATTATTCCTGAACGTATTCGTAACTATGTTACCAATTTATACTGGAATACACCTAAGTATATTTTTATGGTAATTTACGCTGTCTTACACCACTTTCCTTATTATAGTGCAGGTCTCTCAGGAAGATATAGGGTTTCATCTGAACGGTTCAAGATGTTATGAACCGTTCAACCGTTTCCTCCCACACATTATGACCTTAAAGACAAATTGCACTTTTAAAAAACATGTTTTTAAAACCAAGTTTTACAAATGTGACGCTATTGTTGTATGTAGTTTAAAAACACTGTAACGAGACAGAATAAATCTTTTGACTTGCTTCTATGAGTCGACGTCTACAGGTCTATTTACCAACCGGCGTTGAATTTCTAGAGTCATCTCAAAAGTATTGTTTTGTCCCGTTCAGAGTTTTGTTAAGACGATTTTAATTAAACTGAGTTTAACGTATACTTACTGATCGTGGTTAATTATCAGTGAATTCTGTCCTTTCTATCTTCCCACGCAGTAAGCGATACTGCAGAGATGGACACAACAGATCAGAACACAAAGTTAGAAGACTTGCAACTAAAACAATCAGCTTGTTTGTCAAGTTAGTTAAAACTTCCTTATCTGTACTGACCAAGTGGAAGCTATTTCCCAATGCTATTGTTGGTGTTTAAGTAAATATGTATTTATATTTAAAGAAAAAATAGTTTTGTGATTAAGGTAGACTAGATTCAATATAAAATGCGTTTATTTATATTTTGCCAATAGGGGTTTGCCAATACGAGCGAATCTTATTCTTCGCAGTGATAAAATCATTCACAGTCTCAAAGTATCATACATTACATTAGGTATATGCCAAAGACAGCATGAGTTATCAAAATCATCTCCAAATAATTTTATAAGTCAATAGGCACTGTGAAAGCACCATAAATTAATCCTATTCCATACAGAATGATCAACTTGCCAACCAAATAACACAACACGACGAACATAACATTTACCAACAAAACCACGATCAAATCTTCAAAATGACATCAAGGAACATTCCACCGAGATTACATGACACCATTCCGTACTTAGCCTGAAGTAAATAAGTCTTACGACATGTCTCAGACCAGCTTAACACATTATCCTCACTTCTAAGTAGCGAGCAATCTATTCCAGTTTACATCTAACTTCTAAGATTGTTGAAATAACTGGAACTGCCCCTAGCACCAATCTCTATGCTAAAAAGCTTGCCCAATTATGCACGAGTCAAAAAGTGAGAGCTCACACATACCAAGATCGATATAATAAGTAAAGGTAATCTTGACGCACCCAGCATCTTGCTGAGTATTGCATGGTTGTGATGCACACCACTCCTCCATGTTTGATATTTTTTTATTGACTGTGCGTATTATCACAGATTATTATTATGTATACGTTTTCAATTACGCAATAAAACGCATTTCCTTCTTTTTTCTTTCCTATTTGTGAGGCACCGCAATGGCTTCTCCAGTTGTTAATTGTTCTAAGAAACACAGACAACTGCTGTGTCGTCAATGTTTATGTTACGACCTGTATTATGTTTCTAGTCTAGTGAGGATCTAGTTTTCCTAGAAAAATTAACGAAGAAAAATCTCGTTGTTTTTTATGAGGTAATGAGCGTTTGTTTACTTCTCGCTTTATTTGTTAAATATTAACAGCGAAAATTGGTAAAACTCACTTTTTTTATAAAAATCACAGCTAGTTTACCAAATAGATTAGGTACTCCATCAGCGCCATAACAGCAACAAGTCCCGATAAAAAAATTAAAAAATGTTACCTCACATAACTATTAACAAATTAAAATAGTAACTACTTAACTGTATTTGATCCAAATCAAGAATCATAATGGTTCAATCACCAATCACTAGATATTATTATACCAACATTCGAGAAGCCGAAGTCACAATCGATAAAAAACACATTAGGTACCTACAAAACAATACAGACATAACATCAAACAAAAAACAAACAGATCTCATAACAACGTTTGCACAAATCAAATCCTTTTCTATAGAAAATTGAAGAAAAATGACGAACAAACAACGAGGAAGATTCTCAGACATTTGTTCCAACAACTTTATGATATTGAGCTAAAACGTTGAACCTCTATGAGGACAATGATATATCGGTATCAATGAAGATATGTTTTGTAATGGAAACCAATTTATTTCATTTCCGTTTCGAACTGTAGTTTTTCTAAACATGATAGTGGAAAATTGATGCTTTGTTTAATTATGTCATTAGCCTGGCTTTTTCCTAAGTATTTTGGGATCGGCTTGCAGTCTAACCGAATGCAGCTTAATACGTGTTTTAAATGGAACGACTGCTTGTCTGACCTCCTGAGCCCAGTTACTTTATCAATTTTGTTAGACTTGTCAGACTAACTACTTGTTCGTATTTATAAATACTTACCTATTTTAGTCAATTTATTAGGAGAGCCACGAGCGGTACCCATACAGCTTCACAACTAAGGTTGCTGGTAAAAAAAGAAATAGAAAATCATGCAGCACATGACAATATTCTCTTTAAAAAAATCAGAGTGACGGTATTCAGAAAACCGCAAAGGCTATGTGACACAGATACCGCTTATTATCAATCACTTCTTGTATTCTTGAGTACATACTTTGAAACTTACCTATTTTGAACCCTTTTTTATTCAATTTTAAATTCAATCTCTACCCAACGGCACATCAATGCACTTTTTTCCTTCCTAAGTGTTTGTTAAAACGTGCTCTTTTGCTGACATTTTCCACTGCCGACAAGGCTAATCTGATAACCGATGACATGATCGATCTGTTTGCTCGAGCACTCGAGCGGCGATTCGCAAACTATTCGTTTGTGTTCGCCGCAGTTCGAGTTCTGACAAAACTTTCGGGAAGCGGTGCAATCGAGTTAAAGTTTGTTCGATGTTAGAATCGAGTAAGCCAATTAATATCGTTTAGGGATCTTTGTAGTGTTTGTATACCTATTTAGACAGTGAAAATAAATAAGTAAAAATGACGGAGTCAGCGTGCTTCTGTCTTACGTAAAAGAGTTTTGATTCCCGAAACATAATTTATATTCAGTGATAAAAGTTATTTACGTAGGATAATTAATTAAGCTATAGGTAAGACTTTCTAGAATAGAAACCAATTTCCTAACATTATTTTGTGATTCACTCAATGAGGCAAAGAGAAGCCATAAGTATCTTATGTTCCTAAAATAAGTTGTGAACAAAAATAGACTTTAATGAAGCAAGTAAAAGCTATAAAAAGCAAATTAAGGACATAAAAAGCGAAGCATTGACGTCATTAAAAATACGGTTTCCTTGTTCAAGGAATATGCTATAAAAAGTGGTTATTTCTATACTGAAAGAAAAGTGAATGCAAAATTAGTTTTAGCGCTAATTTATTTTCCAGTTTTTCATTTTAGTGCTAATGAAGGCTAAATTAACACCTTTTACAAGCTGTTTTATTTTCATAGTGAGAAATCCTTGATTTAGAAATGGTGTAGCTAAAGTTTTTAACACATTTCTGTATAGGCTAATTAATTATTTTAAGACTCAGAATTTTTTCTACAGTAACTGTCAGCCGTCAGCTAAATTAATATTTAAAAAAATAAATAAAGAAAATCATGTCTGCTATTGAAACTAATAACTGTGAAAATAAATACAATACCTGAATAATATTTTTATGTTATCCATAAAGGAATAATCAAAACACTAAATCATTTTTTGCAGCAATTATAAATTAAATTAGACTTTTATTCTTCTTTAAAATAAGTTCCAATAATGGCAATTGTTATAATAATTATTATGTAGCTGTAAAAATAAAATAATACCTTTTGAAAGAGTAAAATATTTTCAACTCTATAGCTTTGGGTTTAATGTTTATTTTTGTTTGATACACAATAGGTTATAAATCGCAATTACAGCAGGTACGGAGAGAGAAGCAATTATTCGTAACCCGTGACGAGGAATTATTCAAATTAGGGTTAGCGTGTGGTGCAAGTTGAAAGAGCGAGCTTTTTCGTGATAATTCCGTAGTACAATATTTTTTAAATACTAAAAGGGCTTGTGATTGGAATGCTTATTTTGCAAATGAAAATTAATTGATTAATTATAAAAGGAGGGATTTATATTTTTTTCAAATTCATTTGAAATTATATGGTCGCAATGTTGTTTATAATAAATTCAGTCTATGTGTTCCTAAGTATGTGTCGTTAACGTAATTAAGTTAGTTCAAAATTACTGTATTTCCTAAAATAATTCTCACAAATTTGATCCGTCAAAATTTGATCCGTGCCATTATTTTGTAGTCCTACATAACCGCTAACCAGCTAAAGTTCCTGTAACTTGTACCACACCACAAACAGCGTGATCAATCCTTCATTGTGTCGGTCGCACACAGGCCGTAGTTAGGGATTTTTATTAAACCGTATTGTCATTTTATTTTCATTATTTGCGTACCGTGATGAGATCGCGGTCGAATTAAAGAGACACATCCAGGATTTTTTTGTTCTGTGGTTTGTTTTGGTGATTTGATATTTTGGTTTTGTTATTGGTACGCCTAGAAGCGTCTGTTATATGTAGGTATTTTTAATTTGATAGGAGGTCATTATTTGCCTCTTTTTGTTTGTACCTACCGCTGCAAGGTACTACAAGGGCTCATCTTATATAGTGAAGGAAAGCGCAAGAACATCACCGCTCTTACTTTTGGCGAATTGTAGATGAAATAGACTTTTAGTCCGTTGTCATTTTCTATACTTAGTCATTAATATTCAAGATACATTTAACCATAAATTGAAGATAATTATTGTTTTTTTTGCAGGTACTTCCACAAATCCCAATTCAAAAGTCTTTCCAGCCATCTAATCAACACATATTTTTTCCTAAATTCCATATCTTTTGCTTAAGTTCCTCACAGAGATACCTACTAATACAACTAATATCATCTGGAATGTCTCTAACCTCGTGAACCAGTGGACAGCAATACCCGGAGTGGTACCTCAGGGAAATTCCCTCACTACGCGATACCAATTTCATCAGATTTCAAATTATGTTTTTTCTTCTCCCAGCTCGAGAAAATGTTGGGGAATATGAAGATTTTTTAAGTGTGTCTGAGGATAGTTTTCGGGTGTTTGGTGGTTATGAAGATGGGTTTGTGGACAAAAGTACCTTGTAAAGGTCAGGCAGGGCAGTCGCTTCTTGTAAAGCACTGGTACTAAGCTACATCCGGTTAGACTGGAAGCCGACCCCAACATAGTTGGGAAAAAGGCTCGGAGGATGATGATAATAATAAGCAAAAACTTGCACCAAAAGTATCATTTATCTAAAAAACATCTTTTGCAGACTTTCACCAACATAATTATCTACTCGTTTACCTACTTACCTAATCATTTTACTTTTTCAGAAACGGCTCACTTATTCAATTTCAACTTATTTTTTGCAGATAATTGTACGCATTACTGTTTATTTTTGTTAATTTCCCTCGCAGAACGTTAAGGAACACAAAATCCGTTTTTATCCTACCGATTGACGGGTTAATTCCGCGCGGACTAAACCTTGCATCAGACGGGATCCCGTGCCGCGTTAATTCCGCATTATTATTCCGCACACAGTCGCTGTAAGAACAAGTAAAGATGCAAGTCTTCAGTTCTTTAGCTCTAGCCTAGTTAGGCCGAGTTTGTAATCGTCTATTGTGATGTTTGGATTAAGCGTTAGTGATACGCTGTTCCACGTTTTAAGTATGAGTGATTTATTTTAGAAAACACAAAATATAAAAAAAAGACAAAGAAACATAAAGCAAATAAGTTTTTATCCTACCGATCGACGGGTTCCTTGCATCAGAAGTAATCCCGGGCTGCGTTAATTCCGCATTATTATTCCGCACGCTGTCTCTGTAAGAAAGCGTAAAGATGCAAGTCTTGGTTTGTTCAGCCTGGTTAGGCCGAGTTTTTAATCGTCCGATAAGCTTCATGATGATACAGAGATTTTAATGTTTGAGTTAGGTAATCAGACAATCGTTAAAGATGTGTTCGGCGTTTTAACTATGATTAGACGGCGTTTTAATTATTATAAAACGTGAAATAAACGTGAATGTTTGGCTGTGTATCCGTATAGACAGATGTGTGTTTGTTATTCTATCAAGCAAAAACCGGCCAAGTGCGAGTCGGACTCGTGCACGAAGGGTTCCGTAAATTACAGTTAAATCAACCTATCTCAAAAACTATAAGAGATACTTTGATCAAACCAAAAATCGTTGAAAGAGTTAATTAGCATGCATCACCTCTATTTTTTTTAGAATTTTATACCCCGTAGTTATAAAAATAGAGGGGGGGGGACATACTTTTTACGACTTTGAGAGCTGATATCTCAAAAACCGTTCACTTTAAGAAAAATGTTTTTTAGAAAACTTGATATCATTTTAAAAGACCTTTCCATTGATACCCCACACGGGTATGTACATCGAAAAAAAAAATTTCATCCCTCAGTTACATGTATGGGGGGCCCCACCCCCAATTCTTTTTTTTACTATTTAGTGTCATATTTTTGTAGCGGTTCATACAACACATATTCCCATCAAATTTCATCACTGTAGTACTTATAGTTTCCGAGTAAATCGGCTGTGACAGACGGACAGACGGACAGACGGACATGACGAAACTATAAGGGTTCCGTTTTTGCCATTTTGGCTACGGAACCCTAAAAACGGTAGGTAAACGCGGGTAGAAGCTACTTTCTGAATATATTAAACAGGGCAGCGCTTGTTTAATAAAACTTACTTTAACTAAGTGCAATCAGAGAAAGATAGCCAATGAAGTCAACCATATAAAAGTCACCATAACTATATGCATATTAGTAGGCGTGGACAACCCGTTGTCATGGCGACCGCCCCGCCCACCGTGGAAGGGGTAGACAGATGCGCGTGAGTCGACAAAACGGACGCTTTTGTTGAAATTTAAAGCTTCCTTGATACATCGCGAGATAACATTTTAAAATGTTATTTTGTACGAAAAAGAAGAGTAGAAAAGGTTAAAAATAATGTTACAATATTATAGAGACTTTAGATTTATGTAGAAGTTACCTACAGGGATATATTTAAAGTAGGTACAAAGCTATTTTAATAAACGTTAATAAGTACAGTTTTTTTTGTGATTACAAAGGTAGGTAGATTTCTTTTACCCAGCTCGCTTTTGTGTTAATGTGTACTAGAAATAAAAAATCGATAAGTCTAAACCTCTATAGGTATGTTAGGTAGGTATTCTCAAACTTTTGAATACCATCAACAAAGTTATCCACGAAATCCAATTTAGGCATAGCTGAGCTCCATTCAAACATTCCATACAAGCTAGCTCTCAAACCGAGCCGATAGGAGATCTCCAATCTCATGGAATATGACTCAAACAGCATTCGTATTTGCTAACTGTACGTAGGTACTACACGTCAACAGATAGGCTGTGGATACATGAGCGTAGAATAAGTAAGTTGTGCGTCAGGATGTACAAAAGAAAATATTACTCGTTCCAATTAGGTACTTTGTCGTACTACTTAACTCACTAGCTCATTTGACGTGGCACGCATGTGCGTAGTGTTTTTGTAGACTTTCGCGAAATATCGCATATTCAACGAGAACTTTAAGTTGTGCGTTAATAAGCTTTCGGTATTACCTTTATAGGTAAGCCAGCAGTTGAAGCTACATACTTAGCGACTAAATATGAGGGGCTTTTTTTAATAACTTCTATACGCCAATTTGCAAAACCTTATGATGCCAAAAATAAAGTGTCTTCTATGCCACATATAGGTATGTACCTACATAGAAAATTTTTCTACAACAAAATAACGCTTGTTTGTCCTCAACCTTACCAACGCAACTCGTCCGTCGAGAATTCAGTAGTGGACTGCCTTCAATTTGCTTTTAAATTATTGATGCTGTTTTGCTTGAATGTTTATTTTCAAGATATTTGCTGAATATACACAGACACAGAAATTGCAATTTTTGTGACTTTTCATTAGACCATAAGAAGGATAGGTAGGCATTTTTGACTTAGCTTTTAACCACACTGTCTAACAATGAATTATACTTTTAACTTTTAAACCAACAATGTCACATCAAAAGTGATTAGTCCGACTTTCAGCAACATCTAACCACTTTTTTACTCAATCTAAATACATCTTATTTATTTTACCTTTTCTAACTTTATCGGTATTTGTAAACAGCAGGGAGACACTCATAGCTAATGCAAGTGTGTCCGGTGTCCGGCGGGAGTTGTCCGGATGTCGTCCGATACCGTCCCGGCTGTCCGATTTGTTGGCAAAGCTGCAATACAGAATAAGTAGCTCTTTGAGATCAAATTAAATATGGGATTTGGAAGGCTCTTTGGTATTGTGATGGTTTTAAATCAAGATTTACTGATAGGTATGTTAGTGGTAGGAATCATAATTAGACTTATTTTTTTTTCACATCATCATACGCCATTGAGCTATATACTTAGCCACTAGGCCTTCAATTTAAAATATTTTAATATTTACTATTACTAATACTGCACAACAGTTTTATGATATGCAAATAGCAGTCATGTACATCCTAAAACAGCAACAAAAATATTCCTTAATGTATAGGAACTTACAAAATACGTTCAACATCGAACACCATTATTAAATCCACATTACTATAACCGGGCAACTTAAATTAAATACCTCGCTGACGTAACAATAAAAAAGCGATAAAAATCACTTTATCTTGAATCTCATAATCGGTACTTAGTAAGTGACGATTGCCGCGACAACATAATACAGTGTAACTCGACTCTCTTCATTGTGAACTTAATGTCGGTATAATATTTGAAACTTGAAACTGTTCAGGAAATTGTGATTGGTATAAGAGGGTAAGTTTATTTTGAGCACCTTGATGTTGGTTGGTATGTTTAGGTTATGAAATAATACATAGTGTTATAATAAAGTTAGGTCAACTCGTGATATGAAATTGTAAACATTTTTGTGGTATCACGTTCTACAGAAAATTTATAGATCATTTAAACTACCGACGATATCTAAGCAAAAGCACGTTGTAATTAAGCCCCTAAATCCAAGCAAGTAAAACAGAAAATTACATATACCACAGACATTATTCTTCTCCTCAAATATAAATCGTACAAAAAACGTGTAAACCCCACTTTTTTAGAAACAAGCACCTTTTAAGTAAAACCTCAGCCATCTTGTTACATTTCAGTCTACATACCATTACCCAAAAGCTGAAATTAATTGCATAAGGAGCGCCTAAAATGGTCTAACCGTATTATACAACGCGCTTGACAAAGGGTGTGGCATTTTATCGCCCCGGTTGTAACCTTATAGCGAATTGCCAACAAATTATAGCCTCATATAGCCGTTTTATGGCCCAGCAATTGAGTTCATACAATTCGGTAATCATATTTAAGTGTAGGTATTGTAATTTGAATTGAAACACCTCATTGTGAAGTCCGATAATGGGCGGTTTTAAAAAGAGTTTTTAATGTGTCAATGGTATTGTTGAAGAGTTTAAAACGTTTTAAATTGATAGGTTATATTTTTATCTTGAAACGCTTGAGTCGTGGTGGCCTACTGGGCAAAGAACCGACCTCTCGAGTATGAGGGCGCGGGTTCGATTCCAGGTCAGGCAAGTACCAATGCAACTTTTCTAAGTTTGTATGTACTTTCTAAGGATATCTTAGACACCAATGACTGTGTTTCGGATGGCACGTTAAACTGTAGGTCCCGGCTGTCATTGAACATCGTTGGCAGTCGTTACGGGTAGTCAGAAGCCAGTAAGTCTGACACCAGTCTAACCAAGGGGTATCGGGTTGCCCGGGTAACTGGGTTGAGGAGGTCAGATAGGCAGTCGCTTCTTGTAAAGCACTGGTACTCAGCTGAATCCGGTTAGACTGGAAGCCGACCCCAACATAGTTTGGGAAAAAGGCTCGGAGGATGGAGGATGGATTTTTATCTTGAAAAATAAATGAAATTAAGTGTTTCTTGAAAGTAAGTAGCTCTCTGACTGCGAACTTAGGTACTTACCCCTTGGTATCTACTTTGAAAGAGAGAGAGATGAGAGTGGTGATAGACTAATCTATGAATGATATGAATATTTTACGGTTATTTGTATTAAACTGATCTAATAAGTAATTCAAAATATACGTAAAAACAAACATAAATTATTCTATTTTCACTTTGTAAGTTATCACAATTTAACGTTGTTCCTTCTACAAAGTTAACCCTTATAACATATTGATTGTCCATAATAAACTTGACATACATGACCTCAATACAATATTATAGGCAATAATAGCACACAACATAGTGTTAGTACTAAGTGTAACATTACATAGATTTGTGCGAGGCGGCGCGCTCGGGGCAATCTGCTACCTAGTGCCAGCCGTCACACTTCCGACTGTAACGGTAGGAAAACAGTTTTAAAACATATTATATTTACATTTAGAATTATATAAACAATCACTATTTATGTATTTCTTTTTGTTCCACCAGCATCGGGAACATGGTCCAGGTTTCCGGCGGGCGGTCAGGACTCCATAGAATTAAGTATACAAAACATGCTCAAAAAAACTGAAATAAATTCAAACAGACAAATTTTAATATCTTAAAGTTATTGTCATAAATTGAACCTTTGCAATAATGTCGTATTGGACTAACAAGAAGGAACAACCGTATACTGAAAATATAGCCCAAACTATTTACAATATAAACCTACCAAAAACCTATTTTTAAAACAAAAGTAAACTTGAAACAAAAGTAAATCTGCTACCGCGCTAATAACAATTGCTAAACAAACTCAATGCTCAGTTTATTAGCTCAGCTCAAAAGGACCAACAAACAAAACAAAAATGGTCCTTCTATCCAGCGTTTTTTTGCCGACGCTCGTACTAACTAACCACTAAAGGACTTAATCTTGAGCTCATCGTGGCTAGTCAGAACGTGTTATTGCGGACCCTACAGGGATTTGTTCCTTAATGAAACAATTTTTCACAATACATAACCTTGTAAAAAGGGCAATCTATTTTTAAATTCATAATTAAAATCCTGGCGAAGTAGTTTGTCACTGTCTTTGAAAATGCTGTTATAACAATGTTATTTTAATTTATGGCGCAAGGAATAAGGCTACGTTAGCTTAGGAGTACTTTACAGAGAAATATTTTTCATTTTTATGACTAAGAGATGTGATTTTAATGAGATAGTCATGATTTGAACTTCTTGTAATTTTTATTAAACAGTATTTTAGGTAATCCATAGCACAATTTATTATTGTTTCGTCTGGGCTACTCGTTCTCGTTGACAGTAATAGATTACAAGAGGCTAAAATTTTCGAAAAATTGGAACTCTTGAGCAAACACATGCCAGCAATGGACTCGCGCTGACAAAAAAAAGATGGTATCTGGCTGTTAGTTAAAAGGCAAGGGGAAATCAGAGTTATAAATTATCACACATAGCAGGGTAAAGAAAGCTTTTGATGGTGTAGTTTATATTATTTAAGAATTGCTGGAGAAACTTATTTTTTAGGAAGTCTTAAAATTCTTTAGACAACACAATTAACATTTCAATTGCTTAAAATGTAAGTAAGACCAGCAAAAACTCGGAGACTAAGTAATACATACTAATTTGATAATAGTACTTTGTATTCATTGGCTAGCTGGTACTCGGAACCTCATTTTGATTATGTTTAAAAATTGCGACATTAAATGTTCTGTAATTGAGCTTGTTTAGATAATGTTTAGAAATTAAAATAAAATGTAATTATATTGAAAAGGAAGGGTTCCGTAAAGAAGTAGTTACTCTATCTATTTACTTTATCTGGTGAAAGAGAAATATGTTTTATGTTTTTGACCATGATGCTTGTGGCCAACTATATTACTATCCTTATATAAACTTGTAAAAATGTTCTGTTTTTCACAACTAAACTGGGTGTACTTAAGGCATAGTAAGCAGTTTTCAGTTTTCAACTGTATTTAAATTGATTGAATTTTTCGGGAACTCGAATACACTCTTTGTCGTCATAATCGAATGAGATGATCATGTAGGGTCTTGTATCTTTCAAATTTGTTGCAGGAAGTTTATTTTGAAATAAAATACTTTAAACCTTTTTTATAATTTCAAAAAGATGGCAGGCAATTGTCGTTGCCAGTCTACTTTATAACATAACATTAATTTCACAAACTTGAATTAGATATGACGGTATTTAAAACAAAAAGACGTGTTTACTTTTACTCCCGTGAAATCGTCTCCAAATCGCGGTTAAAGTTATTGGTTGGTGTTTCATATTATAACCATATTGTTGGAAAAGTGCCCTTCTATCACTTGTGAAAAATTCAATTGGAAATATCCAGTGCTTCAAGAAATATAGTAATTATAAGTTCAAAGAATTTTTTTAACGTTCGACGTCCCTGACCTGCCCCAACCCGCGGTTGGCTCGCTTCTATGAGTCACCTCGTCGGGCCGCCTGCGCTGCTGTGTGTTCTACCGTGTTGTTCGTCGTGCATCGCTCGCTATATATATATATCAACATCACGCCGCTTGAGCTGAGGCGCTCAGTAGCACTAGAAGAGCGTAAATCATATTCGGACTGTGAGAGGCGTTGGGTGAGATTATTTTAATACTATAATTGATTGATCTCTGATTGATTGCATCTCAACCTTGTAAATTCCTGCTCACCGAAGCGTTATGGCGGAACAGTCTTCTATGTCATCAAGTACATCCTTTACATGGGGTTGTTGTGACCAGGTGGTAGCTAATGAGAAATATGCTACATGTGTCAAGTGTCACAAAACGTATCATTATATTTGCTTGTCTTTAAGGGAAAACTACAATGTACCGAAAGGTTGGCAATGCCCGGCATGCATTAACTCTGGTCCGAAAATTAGCAGATCCGATAGTACTCCTCTGCGTAACGTCTCATCCAACAGGGCGAATAAAAGACCAGCTCTTTCTCCGCCTAAGACGGACAACATTACTTTGTCGTGTGACGATATTCGGCAACTCATTCAAGACGCTGTTAAAAAGGAACATACAGAAATGTTGTCAAAATTTACTGAAACCCTGAATAGAGAACTGCAACCTATTAAAGAGCAGATGGATAAGATGGACAATTCTATGTTATTTATGAACTCACAGTACGAGGAACTTTTGAAAGAATATGCTGCGTCCAAAGATACCGTGAAGGAATTGCAGAAAGAAAACTTAGAGATGAAAATGTGTATCAATGATCTCGTCTCACGTGTAAGCCAATTAGAACAACAAACTCGTTCAAACAATGTAGAAATCCAATGTCTGCCGGAAAAAAAACAGGAAAATCTATTGCAGATTGTAACACAATTATCTAAGGTGGTGGGGAGCGGCATTGTGGACAGCGACATAAAATACTGCACTAGAGTCGCCAAGCAGAGCTCTACAAATTCTCGACCACGATCTATAGTGGTACAACTGGCTTCTCCTCGTACTCGTGATCAATTTCTCGCAGCCACGATTAAATATAATAAATCAAACCCTAATAATAAACTAAATACCTCGCACCTTGGATACGCCGGACCGAAGACTCCAATTTTCATTACGGAACACCTTTCAACCACTAATAAGGCTCTCCACGCTGCCGCTAGAATTAAGGCTAAGGAGCTTGGATACCAGTTTGTCTGGGTACGAGGTGGCCGCATATTTATGCGGAAAGAACAGGAATCTGAACACATTCTCGTTAGAAATAAGGATACTTTAAATAAACTAGCTTAATTTTTTCTTTTTTCATATTTATAGATCATGATATTGTAGTTTATATAAAAAAAATTCAATAACTTAAGGATTTATTATCAAAATACTAGAGGACTACGCACTAAATGTCAAAGTTTTTATCGACAAATGTCTTGCGAAACCTACGATGTAGTTATATTATCAGAAACTTGGTTGAATGACTCTGTACTGAGCTCGGAGCTATTTGATGACAGATATGTGGTATATAGAAGAGACAGAGATAACAGGAAAAAAGATGGAGGAGGTGTGTTGATAGCTGTTCTAAAAACATTAAATTCTAAGCGTATGTTTCAATGGGAAACTCATTGTGAAGACCTATGGGTTATTATAGACATTTCCATCGCAAAATCTGTTCGTCAATTAGCTCTGTGCGCAATCTATTTACCTCCACCGGTATTGCGCTCAAATCTAGAACACTTTATTGATTCTTGTAACACCTTGTTTGAACAATCGGGGTTCCAGACCTGTATAATAGGCGACTTTAATCTGGGCAACATCGATTGGGACTTGGTAGGTGAGTTGGATAACGGTTATGTACCCCCGGGTATGGGTCACCTTTAACGGATTTTACTCATATGAACAACCTTATTCAACTTAATAATATTAAGAACAAGTCAGGAGAATTTTAGACCTTGTATTGACTGGCTTAACCACTAGCAGCGTACTTGCCGCTCAAAACCCATTAAGTATTGTTGACAATTTACACCCCCCCATTGAAATATATATTAAATCAGACGATGAGTTGAGGCTTCCCTATAATAATAATAAGAGAACGAATTTTTTCAAATTAGATTATGATATGATGTGTAAGCACTTGGATGACATCGATTGGAACTATTTATTTGACGGTATTCAAGATGTAAATGAAATGGTTAGTATTTTTTATGATAAAGTTAATAGTTTAATCAAAAGCATGCCCCGACGTCGTCGCATAAGCGTAAAACATATCCTCCTTGGTTCAATAAAAAACTAATAAGAGCCCTGAGAGATAAAGAAAAGTTACGTATTCGGTTTAAGTTATATGGGAACCCAATGGATGAGCTTGAACTGAAGTTGTTGAGTAAACGCTGCTCTGCTATAGCTACTTCCTGTTACAATGCTTACCTAAGTGACCTGGAGTCTGATATCACCAATAATCCCAACCGGTTTTGGGCCTACATAAAAGGGAAACGCGGAGGTGCTAGTTCCTATCCTCTTACTATGAACGACGGCGTGACATCTTCTTCTAATGGAACTAATATTTCAGAAATGTTTGCTACGTATTTTTCTTCAATGTATAGTAGCCCAAACAATACAAACTTACCTCTTTCTACAGATTACTTAAAAACAATGGCAGCCTTCAGTTTGCCTTTGTCAGCCCCATTAATAGAGCACGACGCTTTGCTTAATAAGTTGAAGTCTCTTGACTGTCGAAAAGGTGCTGGCCCGGACGGTATTCCTCCTATTTTTATCTCAATGTGCGCCTCTTCCTAGCGACTCCTCTGTTGCTTATATATAATCGATCTCTTGCATTAGGAACTTTCCCTAACGTTTGGAAAGAAGCTAAGATTGTACCAATATACAAATCCGGCGATAACACTGATGTAAGTAACTATAGACCAATTTGTATCTTGTCTACCTTTGCCAAGGTTTTCGAATCTTTGATTTGCCCATGTATACAGTCACACTTGAGACTTTACCTTAGCAGCGCCCAGCACGGCTTTGTAAATTCAAGGTCTACTTGCACCAATCTGGTATCATTTACTGAGACCTTAATGGCTGCCGTTGATAATGCTAAACAAGTGGATGTGATATATACAGATTTTAGTCGAGCCTTTGATAGTGTCCCCCATAACAAACTCATACAAAAGTTATCCTTATATGGTATCACCGGCTGTCTTCTTAACTGGTTGGAGTCGTACCTCGAAAATCGCACTTTTTATGTCGCCGTTAATGGTTACAAGTCAAACTTTTACGGGATCACATCCGGTGTTCCCCAGGGGTCCCATATTGGTCCTGTATTATTTAACTTCTATGTTAACGACATCCCTCATACGTTAAAATTCTCGGAATGTTATATGTATGCTGACGACCTAAAATTTTGCAGAATAATTGAGTCTGACGCAGACGTTGAGTTGCTCCAACGTGACATTGATGTTCTGGTAGAGTGGTGTAAAGACAATGGTATGAGTTTAAATGTAAAAAAATGCTTTCATGCAAAATTTTCCAGGAAAAATAAATTAACGCTTTCCAACTACCACATCTCTAAAAGTTCGATCCAAGAAGTTGAGAGTATTAGGGACCTGGGAATAACATTCGATAGACAATTGACATTCTTACCCCACATTGAAAATGTTATAAAAAAAGCCTCTAGAATGCTGGGTTTTGTTCTGAGGAATCTCACTGGTTTTCGTCATACTAAGACCAAGATCACACTCTACAATTGTCTGGTCCGCAGTGTGCTGGAATATTGTAGTACGGTATGGAGACCACATTATGCAACACACATATTGAGGCTAGAGAGAGTACAGAAACGGTTCCTGTGGCACTTAGCTTTTTCGTCCGGTCTGGTAAAAAAAATTCGATCGTATAATGACAGGCTCACCCACTTTAAGATGGTATCTTTACAAAAAAGAAGGGATATACTCGACTCCGTTTTCCTATTTAAAATTCTACGATACAAAATTGATTGCCCGCAGTTGCTGAGTCGAGTAAAACTCAGAGTCCCCGCTAGGATACCTCGTGCCCCAATAACTCCGCTGTATCCTCCACGTCGTAGAACCGTGCTTGGTGCCAACTCTCCTATCCCTCGCTTATGTAAGTTGCTTAATAGCTGCAGTGATCTAGTGGACCTATACGCTGACTCACTTACCAAACTCAAAAGAACTCGATTTTAAAAAATATTGGTTAGGTACTCCTTTTTTATTATTTAATTGATCTCAATTTTTTTAGCACTGTATTAAATAATTAATTTTGTAATTAGTAATTTTTAATTTAATTGGTTTTGTTTAATTTAATTACAATTTTCACATTATCGAATTTTTAAGTAGTATTTTGTCATAATCTTAACTTTAACTTATTTGTATAATGCATGCTGTGCTTACCTTTAAGAGATTGTTACACAAGTATTGTTTTATGATGTTTGTATTTAATAATTGTATCGTGTAAACAATTGTTGGTGAGCCAAATAAATAAAATAAAATAAATAAATAAATAAAGATATTGACAATAGCATACAAATCAATAAGTCATTCCTTTCAAGTGTAAATACATATAATATATCAAATGCACGTGTATCTTACATTCGGTCGTTAGAGGCGTGGTCTTGTAAGGTTAATTTAGTTTTATAAATGGCCACGGGCGAAGCCAGGTGGGCGACACGAGTCAAAGAATGCGACCAACTGAGTTTTTTGTGGAAACTTGTGTATTTAGTATTTATGTACCAGTGATACTGTTTTTGTATTCTATATATTCAGATACATAACTTTATACTTACAGTATTTATCTTTGAGATAATGGTTTTGTTTCAAAATAAACAGTATTGGTAGTGTGTAAAATGTTTGCGCTTTCACTGGGTGTTATTTTTTTATGAAGTTTGACAAAGCTCCCTCTTTTCTAAATATGTACAATGTAAGTATCTATGTATTCCACATGTGTTGGTCAGATTTACTGATTTTTCACCATTACTTCGTTGCTTCTTCGAAGTTGCTGTCTGACACTTGGCACTCTTCAGTACCTATAGTTTTGGGCAGTAAAGACGAGTAATGAGCCGTATCTACATATTATAGGTACTTATATAGTCCTGTATATCCTGTTTACACTAAGATCATATTTATTATGACTAAGTAATTGAATTCTATACAGTATGATCGGCTAATCGCTCTACCAATACCAATAGAATACCTAATAATAATAAATAATTCTCCTTATGAAAATACTAATAGGTAGTTCGATACTTATAACGTTCAGGTACATACATATATCTTATTTTATTGGTTGTTTACACGCGATTTGTCGATAAACATTATTTAGTTCGCTGTTGAATGTTAAAATAAACGCTAAAGTAAGTTTCATCTCCAATGCTTTTTTCTCACAAAGCTTTAATATTTTTAAACATGAGTATGTTTATAAGGTGCTATAATATTACCTGCTATCTATATTGTTATCTATAAACGCAATTCTACTCCCCATTCTAGTTTTGGCAGTTAAAGTACCTACCTTATATTATGAACTCTCAATAAAAATCTATGATGTACATATTTTATATGTATAAGAATTTTTTTCCTGATTTACAAATTAATAAACGGTATCGTATATAATATCCATCCAGTACACTTTTCTATTATTTTCTCTCAAACTAAAAAAAAATATTTTTATTATTTACTCTCCAAAAATAAACAAAAAATAAATAGCTACAGGGTGGTAGTTAATCAACAAGTTAATCAAGTGGACGAGACAATAGGGTTGGGCAGTAAATTGCGCAAAACTCCGGCGCGCACAGCCTAGCGCGTAATGGTGCGCACTCAACTGAGGCAAATAACACTTAGTACGCTACCATGTAGATAGTTATGTAAAATTAGAAGAAGATAGGGTAAATCGATACCTCCCACGTAAGTTGTTGTAACCCACAATATGCATGTTTTACGTTTTTTAAACCAAACCGCCTATTTTTGCCTACTGTATGCGTTAAGAGTAAAAAAAAAAAATTAAAAATTTTTTTGACTATATTTACCAGACGTATTAAGTTGTATCATTATTACAACGGCGGCGTGTAACATTGTATCTACCTCCGCAACGGTTTACGCGGGCGAGAGCGCGGGGTGCGTTGCGCGCTCGCGCCGCGTATGTATGACATACGACAGTTCACGCCGGACTTCATGAAGAGTGGAGGTCGCGCGCCCTATGATCGTCGATTTTTACGTAATTAATAATTTATAACGATATTTTAGAATTATGTAGTTTTATAACGACAACAACCTAAACTGTTTTAAAGATTACTTACAACAACTTACGTCACTTAGAAGATACAAATCAGCGTTGTATAATCACATACAACACTTTACGTTGTTGAATAACAACAAATTATATGTGAAGTAATACATACAACAGTTTACGTCTGAATTACATACACAAATAATTATTGTATGTTGACATAGTATATTTTACGTTGCGAAGATATTTCTTTTTTTAATGACATACAACAATATAGGTAAAGGGCTATTGAATAACACCGTGGATTTTAGTCAGTACAAGTCTGACAGTCCCTCCCACTCGGCTCTGGATGCTTTTGATGATTTTAACACGCTCTAAAAATTTTTGATTTAAAGTTCTGATGATCATGGGCTGAATTTAGTTCAGTAATCAATAGATAATTATGAAATTGATACCATTACATTTTATTACAGATTCTCCGTTGCCAGTTACTTTTAATGAATCTGAGATGAATGAATTAGCGAATATGATATCAGATGTTGACATTTTTGAAAATCTGGAGATAACAAACACTACAAATTCTAATGACTCCGTAATTCTTGAAACAGCTCATCCTTCACCTACCTGTAGCATTAATCATTTGGACTATGATTGTGACAATAACTTCTGCCCGTACTACATAGAAAAAGAAAAGCCTTTTTCCCAATCATGTTGGGGTCGGCTTCCAGTCTAACCGGATTCAGCTGAGTACCAGTGCTTTACAAGAAGCGACTGTCTATCTGACCTCCTCAACCCAGTTACCCTTGCAACCCGATACCCCTTGGTTAGACTGGTGTCAGACTTACTGGCTTCTGACTACAAGTAACGACTGCCAACGATGTTCAATGACAGCCGGGACCTACAGTTTTAACGTGCCATCCGAAACACAGTCATTGGTGTCTAAGATATACTTAGAAAGTACATACAAACTTAGAAAAGTTGCATTGGTACTTGCCTGACCCGCGCCCTTATACTTGAGAGGTCCTTTACCCACTAGGCCACCACGACTCCGACCACACGACGAGAAAAAGAAAATTCATCAGTGTTGGATATTGTACCTCAACTATATATGTATACACTATAGAAATGTACTCAAGGACAATCCCCGGTTCTGTGCTAAACTATTGCTAACTATGGATGAAAACTACTTGAGCTATTGTGATGGGATGCTAATAGACTAGGAATGGGGAAACTACGGGAACTATGGTACCTGCCGATGACAATGTATTAAATACATGTAAAAATGGCAGGTGGAGACTCGCCACCTTACTTACTGGGCCCCCGGGAATCAGTCGCTAAATCGCAACAAAAGGGCAACGGGTATTATTATTATCTTGTATGTCTCTACTCGACCACGGGACTACAAAGTCCCGGATTTTTGGAAGGCGAACGTGGGGCCGAAGCCAACACGCTGAAGCCCTTTAGAGACAACTTTAATGAAATGGCGACACAAAACCGACGATTATCCCTGTATACTATATAAAAACGTACCCAAAGACAATCCCCGGTTCTGTGCTAAACTATTGCTAAATATGAAATAAAACTACTAGGGCTATTGTGATGGGATGCTAATGTAATGGACTGGGAATGGGGATAACTATGGGAACTATGGCACCTGCCGTTTTGTATACGTAAAAATGGCAGGTGCAGACTCGCCAACTCACTTACTGGGCCCCCGGGAATCAGTCGCTAAATGGTAACAAGAGGGCAACAGTTACATGAGCGGCTGAAGGGTGAGGATACCTCGGCGGACTTTAAACGCAGATCACGCGCTCCCTGTGGGTCCAGCATCACCGGCCCACTCGCCACTTACCACGAGGCACCTACCCTCCGAGCAGAGCTGCTAACCCTGCTCTAGCGAGGCGGGAGACCTATCCCCCGCCATGCTTCACTCCGGCAGGCCGGAGATGGGGGACGGTATACTCTCCCTGGAGCATTCGGATCTATAGCCCCGCGGGTTCGCTACTCCCCGTCATCCGCCTCTACAGTCAGTACTATTCTTATTTTAATACTTCGTTTTCAATTTATTTATTTTTTACTGTTTAAAGACTGTTGTGACAGGAGGTATCACAGTATTTCATCGATACCTTATTTCTTTTTATGTTTAAGTAACTTTAACATAATATAGGTATCAAAGTTTTAATAAATAAAAGACTGGAATAATTAATCTGACTAATAATTAACCTAGAATCTTGATTGTTATTTGATGTCAGAAGAAACTGTTTTTTTTTAGATTTTTTAATTATGTTGCATTGTTACTATTTCAGAGTTACTTAAGAGGATTAAATATGGTTTTTTACTAAGCCCTAATTATATGGAAGTACACATACTGCCACAAAATATTAAATTTATATCAACGTACACTATAGTATTTAGCACATACAGTTAAATGCAAATATTGTTTTCCGCTGTAAATGGTTGTAAGTAATCTGTACAACATTTATGTAAGGTAACACTACAGTCTAGAATGTTGTATGAACAAAATCTCAAAAACTACAACTATTGAACAAAAAAATCGTAGGCAAACATTGAAAGCACTTTAAAATATATGTGTTTGCAAAATTTGAAAAGAATATATTGAAGCAAGACAATTTGACGCGAGTGTTCCTCTTTAAAACGCTGTAGTGTAAAATTACAATTTTGAAGATACAACAACTTACGTGGGAGGTATCGAAATTAATTTTGTAATAAGCTTGATAAAATTAGTGTCTCATAAAAATTACTCTCATTTTGCACTCATTTTGAACTTATTCACAGATGAATTAATATTTTTGTATTTCCTACTAAAGAAAGAAAAGGGTGGTTGTTAATCAACAAGTTAATCAAGTGCACGAGACAATAGGGTTGGGCAGTAAATTGCGCAAAACTCCGGCGCGCACAGCCTCGCGCGTAATGGTGCACACTAAAACTGAGGCAAATAACACTTAGTATGTTAGTATGGGGATGTGTGTTTGGAGTTGGATAGGGTAATTTAGTTTTCTAATAAGTTTAATATTGCTTTTTTATATAAACATACCCATACACATTGACATAGGCGAAAATTTAATTTATGAAGCTCATAAAACTATTCAAAACCCGAAAATTGTAAAAAAAAAAACAGAAAATTCCCTTCTGAAGCCATCTTGGAACACTACATGGCTCTAGATGTTTTGGGGTTCTTAATTATTTATATGTTGTCAACTTCTAACGCAATATATTATTCAATACTTACCTACACATTTAAACCTATGTTTGATATCTTTGATTTTACCATAATCACCAGTGAAAATAATATGACCAGGTTAATAATAAAAAATGCCGCATTTATAAAAACCTACATATTGTAACATCGTAATCTTGACAGTGGGTAGAATTTACGTGGTCCGCGCCAGTACTAATCAACGGTTAGGATTGGAAACCGACGCACCATGTACAACAAAGTATGTGTCTACATCTTTGTTAAATGCTTCTAGAATTTTCTGGTAAAGATTTTTGCAACTAGTTAAGAAATTAAGGATATTATGGTGAACATCATTTCTGTTGGAAAATTATTTTTAATTTTCATAGCACCAGTGTTTGTGATCTCAGAACCATTTTTAGTTTTTTTTTTAATGCGAATCTTTAGACGCACGTTTCTTTGAAGCCATGTATTCACTGAGAAACAATTGTTTATAAACACTGTTTCAGAAACAATATATACGTGTTTCTGAAACAAATAATTTTGTTTCAGAAACATATAATTTTGTTTCTGTGGACGACGTGGACGGCAGAATTTCCGAAACATTGTTGCTGTAAACATCTACGTGATGTTTCTGAAACTGTGTATCTGAAACATTGTTTCCCAGTGAATACGTGGCTTAAAAATACCGATAAAATTACACATTGACAATTTTTTTTAAATATGATTGAAACAAAACGCGTCAATTTTACTTTTAGAATTGTAACTGTAAAAAAATTACAAACGGGAGTTCCAAATTCAAATCGGACAGTTGCCAATTACCATGCAATCGTCATCAGCATTTCATCCCCAACGGTTGACGTTCTTATTCTCTTATTCTTTATTGTACACAAAAAACATAAAAATACACACAACACAGAGAAGACATGTACAAAGGCGAGCTTAACCCAGAACTGGGTTCTCTAACAGCAAACCTTAGAGCGATAGAGAACGTTCATTACTAAAATGACGTCAGCAAATCTAATCGTCACTATTGTGCTACTACATTGCCACTTAATAAATCCTAACAGTACAAAGAAAACAAATTAAATGTTTAATTCAAACGCACCAACTGGCTGCATTCGTCACACCACGTCAAAATGGTCGTTTTATAATAAACAAAATTCATACTTACACAATATATTAAAAGAACTTTAAGACATATGCCACTAAGTTGAAAATCGAATGAAATTATTTGTGCAACTGTATTCTTTTCGAATTTTAATTTCTAATCATTTTCAAGGGCTGGTTTACGCAATGACAAAACGTCATAAGTTACAATAAAGGTTTTAACCATTTTAAGTCTTCATTTTTTGAAAACAGAACTGTTCAGTGACACATTTTTTTTTAGTAATGAGCTGTTGAAAAAGGACTTATACGTGAAAAATGTGTTGAACAAAACTGTGACTTATTGCTATTGACATAAGACTCAATTTTGCTACACCAAAAAAATTGCAACAGTACAAAAAATCATATAGAACATATGCCCAGGAGTCTAATAATAACAAAGTACTTGTAAAATACAAAGGGTGAATGTACTCCACAATAGTATGTCACTGCGGTATAAAGTACACTATTATAATTGGGTACTTATGATTGTTTCATTAAAACTATTATGTTTGATATAAAGGCGTATAAATGTTAAAAGGCAATGGCCTAGAGAGGCTCTTCAATTATTGAACTTGTCAGTTTTTGTTTGATTTCAAAGCAAATTGTGCATTGAGTGTATTATTGTGGTTGGTAATTATTAATCCTATTAATGTTGCCTGTTTGTATAAGGGATGATATTTGAATATTACCTACCCACTATGTGCTCTTGGAGATGAGTGCGTCCTGCTACTAGGTTCAAAAGCATGATAACCCTGGTATTTATTTCAGATCTCTATAGTTGCTTATGGAATAATAACCCATGTATAGATAGTTCAACTCAGATTTGCGCGCGGCCCTATGTGTGCGTCGGCTTGTAAATATACAACTTTCATTCGTGTGACAGTGACGTCGTCCGAGCATGACGTGTTCTTATCGCTTTTTGTTATGGGTACAGTCGTTTACGAAAATACTAGTTATTCACGGAGAAATTATTAAGGAGTCAGGTAAAGCGTTTCAAAAAATGAAACAACATTCAAAGCTTCTTATTAAATTAAATATAATTTTCTCATACGTCTTTTCAAATGGACTTTGACATTATCTAAGAAATAAATAAGGTGAAATATCTAAAAGATGAATTAAATACTTCTTACATATTTTCCAGATCGGGGTACGCGCACAATAAATAAAAGTGTGGACAAAGAATATAAAAAGAGGTATAATCTAGTATAATAATGTAAACAAAATGTGTGGGGAATTTAAAAAAATTATATTGCTTTGCATAATGTCGACCAAAATAAGACGAAAATAATGAAACTCATAAATGAACGTTTAAGTCAAATTGATGAAGGGATGTGGACTTGTCGACATATATAAAAGAAAAAAGAAGATTACTATAGACATTTTGACATGGAGTCAGAATTTATAATTCACCTTGGAGAGTAGCGAATCCGAAAATTCATCATTTGATTTTTCAAGTAGCGATTCATAATCATTATAAATAAATAAACATTAAATTACGTAATAACTGTTTTTCTTTAAACACCCGTATACAACCCCTAAATAACTGTATTGTACCCGACTGTACCTCTTGTCACGCACACAAAGTCACTGTATATGTACAAGGGTTACCCACACATAGGGCCGCGCGCACGACTGAGTTGAACTTACTATACTTTAATATTATTATAACCAATAATTTAGTTGTAATCCGAGAAATCCTAGGGTAGTGTTGTATTCCTAACTGAAAAACAGTAACGGAAAATCGTAGGCTTTAGATTCGTTTTTAGTTTCATCTTTTCGGGAATCATCCAAGTCTCTGCACCATTATAATACGTCTAAATACTGAAGAGATTTTACACAATAACACGAAAAGAAAATATTAATAACATCCCAATCTATTTACACTAATACTAATACCATTATTTATACTAAAAATAATAATATTATCTCAGCACAAACAGCAGTAGAGTGACGTAGTAATTAGGTGTAATCCGGGACAGTCACGTGACCGGCGTGACGCACTCGTTAGCCCGGGGGAAGGCTCCCAGATATATGTGTGTTAATAACAGGTATTGTATGTTTTGGTAGGAAATTAGGGGTATTTTGATTTTAGAAGAAAAGTGATGAAGGAGAAAATATTGAAAAAACAACTTTTTTCGGACTTATCTTCTTTCTTTCTTTCAAAGAGAAGAAATAATTTTAACTTACAATAAATGTAGTACTCTAATAATCCAACATTATTTAGATAAAAAAATGTTACATTAAATAATCTGAAACACTTGGTGACAAAAACTTTAAGTTGATTATAAAAACACCCCAACAAAAGCAAATAATCGAAATAACACAAAAAAAAACACTCCATAATAACAACTTTCCAAAATTACAATTTTATCCTTTAATTCAGAAAATAACAAAAACACTAAACTATCAATTATTTTGAGTGGCCAAACACTCAAATGTCACACACCACCGCACTTACATTATGAGGACATCCCATTAAAACTATGGCCACCCTAACCGCGAAATGTGAATAAAAAACTTGTATACACCACAATTTTATCACTAAAAGCCCTTCAGAGCATTATCGGCAATTTTACGCAACGCATTCACCAGAAATCCTCAAAAAAAAAACCTATACAATTCCAGATTTGTCTTTTTCGAATAATTTATTAGAAAGGGGCGGGGTCAAAAATTTTATTTGGCATAAAATTTTATTGTAGAAATGATATAAAAATGGATAATAAGTGGAAAGCGTGG
This sequence comes from Helicoverpa armigera, assembly GCF_030705265.1. NCBI lineage: Eukaryota > Metazoa > Arthropoda > Insecta > Lepidoptera > Noctuidae > Helicoverpa > Helicoverpa armigera. Next base: position 888,690 of record NC_087126.1, read on the forward strand.
AAGATGGTTAATGGGCCGTCAAATCATAGGCGAGGTCTGATGCCAGATGTTTTGCACGAGTCGGGAGTCGAAGGGACTCATTGTGGACATATTACGGTATTTATCGCTGATATATCGGGAATTATTGATGGTATATCGACGGGTGAATGGGATCGAATGCTATGAATTTTTGGTGGCACTACAATGGGGATTTAAGTGATAATGTTTTTAGATTTATTTATTTTTATTTTAGTAGTAGGATAGGTAAAGGTTTTAGCGTAAGTACAAATATACTTTTGAGGTGTGTTGTTTAATTTAAAAAGCGAATACGTAGATAAAAAATAATTAGGTAACATTAGATCTGCATACAGCCTTAGTTTGCACAAGTCTAGCTTCTAGATAATTTCTCAACTTCATTTCGCTCGATTTCCTACTAACTAATAAAAACTTGTGGAGTCAAGTGTACCAGTTATAAGTTTCCTAAGTATGAATATTACACGGTATATATTACGCCGATGAAGTTCTAATTTATTCTCGAAAGTTCTACGTGAAGAAAAGTATGAAAATTCTTATAAAGTTTCTCGCTCCAGATGTATTTACTTGACGCTTTTGTACCTTGTAATAACTTCTGTAATTTCAGTGGCTTCGCTTTAATTAATATGCTATCTTCTAAGTTAGAGATTTTGTTATGAAATCGTAATTTAAAAGGTCGACTGAAAACAAGAGTTGGGTTTTCTAAGATAATAAGCTCAATGTGTTCTAAAGACCAAACCTTATGGATTTAGTGCCAGAAACATAGACATAGAAACCAAATAATATCTGTATTTGAAAAAGCAGAAAAATAAGTAACAAAATTCCATTTCGCAAAACGATATCGCTATCAAAATAAAATAAAAATTTTGTTCATTTCCCGTTTCTTCCATCATTTTATCTTTCAAAAAGTTCATTGGACCGAGAAGGTTTATCTTATTTCTTGTCCCGTGTCATCTCAAACGGATGAACATCACCTTTTACCCAACATCTGCCAAAAGGTCATACGCAACATATCAGACGCTAAATGCCCAAATAAAATCAAAAAATCATAGATAATCGTTCACCATAACTAATTTCCATTCTATACATAACAATATCAAGTAGCACTCAGAATTTTATAATGGCGACAAAGCGTCTGACTTGCAAAAGAAAAAGCAAGAGGCATGCGTGAAATTCCTTTATAAAATTAATGCGATAACTTAGCATCAATTCACAAGCGAAATTGATCTTTATTGCTATAGTTTAGTATCTTAAACCATCGAATTTGTCAATGAAATTTTTTTTGACATCAGAAGGCAACCGAACACCAAAGCTATAAGATTCAAAATCGATATAATTTCAACAAAATTTGGTTCAAAGTAACAATGGTGTCTTTGGGAGAATTTGTCGCCGATGTCAAACGATGGCTTGAATGGAGCGAAGAGATGAATGGACCAATGAATAGAATTATTGGCGGCAGTTATGCAATCAATTAAAGAGGGCGGTGCCACGAACGGGCCCTTTAGTAACCCAACACCTCGGGCCACGAAACCCAAAGGCCACGACAAAACTTTAAATTGAATTTATAATTTTTAGAACCTGATAAAGAGTTTTAGTCAACTTTTATTAAATTTTGTCTTTGTTGAAGCGAAGGTTGTAGCTGATAAAATTTTACCAAGTTTATTATGACTCCGTTCTAATGGGAAATAACTTTCGAAATTATTTGGAAGCTTGATATTAACGATAATATTTAATGTTGAAGTTTATTAATTTTACATTGAGTGTAAAGTTTTACAACGATCGTAAAGAACTTAATGAGAATCGTTTGAACATTGCTAGATTACTCCAGAGTGTCATTTTAGTTATTAACTCTTCTGTTTATTATTCAGATCACTTTGCTTAAGAGGCTGTGAGATGTAGCTATCATAGGTACTTTATTTTAATAACTATTTATGATTGATACCCTTTTAGCTATCATTTACAATACCTAATAGCGTCTTGTGCCAATCAATTTCAAGTATATTTGGCACATCAAAAATCACATTAAAATCGCTCCCGCCCACGCTTCACTCACTTCATAGCCACACAAGATACACACATTCTATAAAGCCCGTCGCTCACGAGTCAAAGATACCGCTACCTAAACACGGCGACATTTTACACCGAATAATATTTTACAGAATACATTGAAAGATTTAATGAATGGGCCCATACATTAGGCTATAGATTCTCGTACTTACAGAATGTATGAATGGAATGTCAAGTGACCATATCTAAGGAAAGAAGATTGTAATAGTATTTCATAGACTGGTTTGTGAATGAAGATCGATTTGTAGTTACAAAAAAATTTGCTGTGAATGCAGTAAGTAATGTTAGTTATATAATAAATGGTGTTATTTCTGGCACAAGTGTTGTAGAAGATTTTGGTAATAATGCTGGTAAACGTTTAGTCACCGAAAAAATATATTGCTTGGTAGGTACTTACAAGTTGTAATGGCAAAAATATAAACTGTTTGTGAGAAACCTATGTCAACTGCATAATATGTTAAAGTACAAAATTGTACACGGATTTGTACGGTGTGTGCGAATGTACACCTACTTATATCATTTTTTTCTTAATCGGAATTTTCCTAATCGCTAGATAAATACACTATATATCTTATATTGTGTTTCTATACTTTGATATTTATAATTATTGTATTATTTAGATACTCGATACGGTTCCCTTAAAATACCAGCTCCCATAAATTCGATTACACTCAAACCCTCACAAAATCCCATTTATTCGCACTATCATCAAAATAACACCATTTAATCCAAACTGCATTCCAACTTCCTGTTATAAAATACCGGATGTGACGTCAAATGTGACCGGCACGCGGCGCGCCGGAAGTGCGTCACAGTTCAATTTGCCGCCATATTCAAAATTAGTAGTTTAACAGGCTATTGGTTTTTCTGATCGTTTGTTTTTGATGTTAATACAATGGATATTTGATTAGGAGTTTGCGATCCGTTTTGGTTATGGTTCGATGGGGTAGGAAAAAACGTGTAACCGCCGAGATCATTGTAAAAAAACTTACAGTGATAAGTTGTTTCTCAGTAGAGCGGCCTGAAAGATTTCGCCAGTTGTTGAATTCCAAGCGAACCAAACTATTAAACTTGAACGCTATAGGTGAACGTCTTTGTGACGATGGTTTAAGTCTAGTAATAAAACTGGTACTTTTTAAGAAAGTATTATGATCTATCTAGAATATAAGTTCACCCAAAAATCTCATGTAAAAATAAAACATTCAATAACAAAATACAATCGCCAAAACCCTACGATCGTTTTATCAAACGTATAAAAATAAATTACATATTTCTACCAATACCAAATCTTCAATTCTTCACAATTGAATCACAACAATAAATCCTAGAGTCAACCCTTCAATGCTTCCGTCACGACATTGAAAACTTATAAAGCTACAATATCGGTCGAAAGGACCGGAAGGGACTGGACAGTTAACCCTTTACTTTTGTGTTCGACAGTCAACCTGTCAATAGTTTATGTATCTATTCGGACATGGTTTTTGTAAAATGATCTTGGATTTGTTGGTTTGTGCGAATATAGTAGGATTTTTTTGGGTAAGTATATAATAGATATGTTACATTATATGTACTTACACATACTTTCAGTAGATGGCCTTATAATACGTTGAATAAATTAAAATTTTTCGCTATACTTTACGCAAGCGTTTGAAAGATGTTCAAATAATTATTTTTTGGGGCTGCCCCATATATATGATTATTGACAGTGACATAATATTTTATTAACACTACATGAAAATATAAAACAAATAAATATTATATTTTCCCTTATCGAATGCCACGACTAATAAGTGTAAAAACGATTCTTCAATCCAAAACCTTCAGGAATAGTTTACTGAACTCTTCAAAAAAAAAAAACTTACAAACTCCACTCGGCTGACCATCCTTCGCGTCCCTCCGCGGACATTCCCAAAACTAATAAAACTGGTCCCCCAACAATGACACTGCAATATCGAGACGAGTGTGCGAAACTAATCATGTTTTGGCGTGGAACATCAGCTATTTCATTACTACCCTCCGAGTGTGATTTGATATGGCATTTGATTACCATACGTTTGGAGGGAATAGCGCGTGATGTGACGTTTCTGGTGTTGGGTTCGTGACGTTAGTTAGCTATGAATAAGCTTATGTAACAAGTATTGCAAAAACACTATTTTACTAGTTTTTAGGGACATATATAATTTTTTTATGTATTTATTATAGCTTATAATAATTATAAATTATTTATACCAACTTGTTATCGTATCCCTAGGGAACCTTTTTTTTATTCTGACATAAAATATAGCGCACCTCACTCAGGATAGGAGGAATAGTGCAGCTTTCCAACAAGGAAATAATTTTGAAACAGTTTTGGAGCCCCGCGGTACAAACAAAAAAACAAATCTTATGTCCCCACGTTACAATCAATATAGATAACATTATAATGTAGACGAATTCGTAATATTAACTGTCATATTTTAATGATTGGCTAATATTTGTTAGGTATAGTTACAAGTCATCTAAATAAAAAAGCTATACATAATTAAATAAATTGAACCGGTTACACTATCCCTTTTAACTGAAATGTGTACACTACACTACACTTCTAATCAACCTTATCAAGGACCTAATAATCCCAAATTTCAAAGCAAACAGACAGCTATCAACCAGTCACGCTAATACGAAGCGGGACTAATTCCATGTTTTACAACAATGTTGTCACCCTTTCGTTTGTAATTTATTTCGAAACACGTGTGGACACCCTAGTGCTAATGACACTCGTAACTAATGCGACATTTATACAGTTACAAACAGAGAATTAATTTAGTTTATATTTTTAAATTAAAGTTTTCATGCTCATGTAAAGGGCAGCTGATGTTGTAAGCAAAGAAAAACTGCAATATTGCATAAAGATTAATGATATCTAACGTCCATTTATGAATGTAAGGAAATCAGTTAAGTACGCAATTTTTTCAATTCAATTTTTTTTCAGGTAACCTAAAAAGACTGCTACAATTTTTCAACATGCATTTTCTCATCTGGCGTTTTTGTCACGTCTACTATTTCACTTACACTTTTAAAATATTTCATGTACAGTGACAATTCAGTTTAAATTCAATGAACAATGAAAAATAAATCCCAAATGCAGTTTCTCACAAAATTAAAACACGATTTATTGCGCGAAACCAAGTAAATGCCTACTACTTAATTATGCCAGTCGAAGCAAAATCGTAATAGATCAAAATAATTCCCAAAGTATGTTGTAGAATATCTCATATTCCTCGAACATGTGCAATAAATCATAAAAATATATTCTATATCGCTCTCCAGGGCTTTCAAGGGCTTCGTTTGCAAATCTAATAGTTGAAAATTAATTAACAAAACTTGCTGCAGCGCATATTGAAATAATAAATCTTAAAAGCAAAATACTGAGAATATAAAGTCAATATTTCATTTATTAAAAGTTATAACTTGGAGTTACGCGTCACATGGCAATCTCTTACTTTAATTTGAAAAAAAATCAAGTAATAAAAAACGTTTTTTTATTTAAAAACAAATAAGGGTGGGTAATCTTCAAGTAATCTATGCTTTTGTTTATGCTCATGATATGCATATAAACTGTTAACTTTCACTAGGATTATCCCATATTAACAAAAGGCTATATATTCTAACTAGCCCAAAGAACTTATTTAATATCACCCTGAATTATCTAATCATAATAAACACAAAAAGTTTGTAAATACATTTACATGATACCTATCAAGATCTTGATAAATATTATATGTAATTGTGAAATCAAGATACCTAACTATTTTAATGGAAGCCGTCTTAATAACTTGTATTTTTAAGGACACAATATTCATATATCAGTTAAATGTCACAGGCAAAACCACGTGCAAACCCTAGCGCATTTAAGAGATTACTTTCACAAGACTAACGGGCACCCTTCTTTAAGCCAAGGCTTAGGCGACTGAAACGACCATCATTAATATAAACTTATGTAACGTAATAAGGCCTCAAAAGTAAGTAAATTAATAACGCAACTACAAAGTCACGTCGTGCAGTACATATGATATCAACTAAGGTTTTAACCCCAGTTTTAAGTTGCAAAACTCTGGACTTTAGATATTAATTTCAATTTATGCAGTAAATAAGTGCTGTTTATATTCGTGTTCTTTTATGAATAAAACATTAGATAAATAACATTACATACATGTAGAAGATGAACAAACAAATAAATGAAATATGTAAATTGGGAAGATTTTTTGAATCAATGCTTCTGCATGTCTTTCGCAATAGATAACTTAAGAAATAGGCGTTATAATCCTGATTCAACAGTACATATAAAAAATGGTTCAAAGCTCAAAACGTCAACAAATAAATAGTTCTTAGTCACTTTACTTTATTCTCAATCAATTTATTGTCAAAACACTCAATCTCAAGTCTAAACGAAACCATAAGAAAAGAAAAATATAAACAATGCCCTCTTTAAACAAATCAAACACTTTATACGAAGTGGCTCTTAATTTCAATTAAACCAATATAGCTTTAACCTTCTCAATTACAATTGACTAAACAATTGGTTAATTGTTCAATTGAATTACAGTCAAAAGTTACCCAAAACTCTGTCACCTAAGAGTACCGAGCACACTGCAAACATTTAGTCGGCCGATAGTTTGTTTGGGCTCATAAATAGTATGAAGATGAATGGTAGTACGCACATAACAAAGATCAGGTATTCAGCCAGTATCACAACGACAAAAACTTTGTTTGGAATCAAGATTTTGTTAAAAATATATTGCCAGATATGGAGCCAGTAAGTTTGACACCAGTCTAACCAAGGGGTATTGAATTGTCCGGGTAACTGGGTTAAGGAGGTCAGATAAGGCAGTCGCTCCTTGTAAAACACTGGTACACAGTACATCCGATTAAACTGGAAGCCGACCCCAATATAGTTGGGAAAAAGGCTTGGAGGATGATGAGGTGTCAACTATCGGCCGACTGTTTAGTTTTCAGTGTGTACTCTTAGTAGTTGAAGTGAAATAAACAAAACACTACGTCTATCAAAAGAAAGAGCACAAAGAACTTGCAGCATAAAGCGCTGGCTGTGATAAAAAGCCGGTGCTTGTACAAAGCGTAAAAGCGCTTTATATGTATTTATTGGTAAAAACTCTTGTACAATAGCGAATAGCATTTGTGATTGCATTTTGTGGCGAGCTTACAATTGTTGGTGTGTGGTGTGAGGGATAAATATTAGCGTTTGGGGTGCAAAAATGTACTGAGGTTACAACAGCGTTCGATGTTTTTGTGCTTTAAGAGAAACCCCCATTTTATGATATAACAATAAACAATTTGACAATTACTAGCAACTTTCTGATTGTTTTTGGCTGAGCTGGTTTAAAAAATTGGCCTTACTGAGACACACCAAAAATATAAAAAAAAAAGTTTATGAAAGTGGCCAAAACAATATGGAACCACGAGAGATTATTCAATGATTAATTCGAAACTATTTTGTTTGTTACACTGCTTGGCTAATACATTTCGATTACCTTGTATGCTTGTTCCTTGCACCACACCCCCAACTCAATACTCAACGATTTGTCAGCTTCAATGGCCACTTAGCGCAAATCTTTGTTCGTACTTTGTGCTGCTGTAATTACGTGCTCCTAACATAAGTGTCGTGAGAATATTACTTTTAGTTCACTACTGTAGGATTTTCTTACCGAAAGTCTGTATGGGTCAGAGAATTAAACTAAAATTATTTTATTTTTGAGAAAGCGGGTCAGGCATATTTGTGTGCGAGCGTTCCTGAGCCTAAGTATACAAAGAAAATGTGCATGCATAGAAAGAAAGAAAGAAAGAAAATATTTTTTATTGCGCAACAATAGACGCATACACACACTTAAAATTAGGCACATTATACAGAAATAATGATAGAAGGGGAAAATATGCGTCTTAATAGGTAGGCATAGGAACTATGAATAGGGTAAAGAGTACCTACTTCTGTGGTAGAATGTCTGATTACCATAACTACTAGACAGCCAGGTCTGGAAGTCTGATACGTAGTCCCCTCGTACAACCTTGTAAAACCAACTTAGATCTCCGATATAGTTGCTAAAAGGCTAGACAGTTGAGGCCAATTGTTTTCCACTTACAGATATTAAGAATTCCATACCAAATTGACTAACTAATTTCCAAATATTCGATTACCAATTATTATTCCAGCTATTGGAACCTGAGTATCAAATTAATTTCCTTTCAATAAAATTCTAGCTCTTACGGAAAACATAAATAATTGGGAAGCAATTTAAACTTGCGACTTGAAATTAAAATATCGTTGAAAGGTAAGCCCTGAACAAATTGTTGTCCAATTTTATGTGATATATTTCTCAAAGTGAAACTTTGATTGAATTTTACTTAAAAGTTCGAGAACTTAGGTTTTTATTAATTGAATTGTGATGAAATATGTTTTAGTAGTATTGTAAGATTTCAATTCCATATAGTACTAGTATTATTTTTTTTTAATTGAATTAGGTATATCAATATGATTGTGATTTTTTAAATTTGAATTAAGTTTTGTGCCACACCTTTAAGCGTGTATACTGTTACATGGTAAAAAATATTAGGCAGGCTTTATCTCTAGATTAGATACATACTTAAGTAAGTATTTACTTACGACCAAAGCCCTCCTACAACTACACAGTTAATGCTGATGGTCAGTTATTTTGTGTACCATGTACCCGGACCTTTAGATCGAAGTTCGGTTTTGCTAGCCACATTAGAGCCTATCATAACAACGACCCGGGTTAGACATTTAGGAGTCGCCGTCGCCGGATACGGCTTGGACGACATGATGATGATGATGATGATGAAGTAAGTATTTTTAGTTGAATATAAGTAAGTAACTGTATTATATAGCACCACAAAATCAAAACATTCTGCTTTATATATGAATGTATTTTCAATACTAGTCACTCCAGCCTATATTTTATTTGAATATTTAACCCCTCAAACGCTGGCAATTTATAATGAATACTCTTAAAAGTATAATAATGTTGTAATAACATGTGCTGTATGTCGACGACATGTTAAAAGCTTTCCGAGCTGGTTTATTAACTTTAAAATGTCATGTTATTGTGTTGTAATTTTATTCATCAACATACTTTTAAGAGTATATTTTCACTTTGTTATGAGTTTTCTTTGATATAACTTCGTAGGAAAATAGAAATATATACGGTCATTGTTTACTACATTATATCTTCAGTTAATATTTAAAAAATACAGGTATCTATGGCCTTAACAAATGAATTTGATTCAGCTAATGTAAACTACCGGTTTATTGAAGAAAGAGTGCTTTAGAATATTTTCTAAACATTCTACAGCAAGTTCACTCTCTTTACAGGAATTAATGTCTAATTAGTACGTCAGCCAGCATTAAAACATTTCTCTATTCACCTCTAAGCTTTTCTATAAAAATATGACTGGCCAGTGAAAACCAGACTATTTTATAAACGGAACACAAACTGGAAAAAAAATAAAATTAAAAAATCCGTTCCACGTACCCTTTCCATCGTAACCCAATGAGTCGTCCATTAATTTTTCGCTTTGATCTCAAAATTTACCATAGGAGTGACTTTCGTTTTTTTTGGATTACACCCCTCTTATTTTCCGTTAAAAGCTGTATTAAAGTCAGATGTTTTAATCGAGTTTAATGGGACGAAATAATATGTTGCAGTTGGTTTTGATAAAGTTTGAAGATAGTCGAAGTCAGAAATTAAATATTTGACTGCTCCAAATAGTGACTAATTAGATGCCAAATCTTGTTGATTTACCGCTAAGATCTAAACTAACGAAGCACTATCGAAGTATCTGAGATTGCTCATATTGATATATTAGGAGCAGAGTTGTAAAGCTCGACTTAATTACTCACAAATATTAAGTGTAACTATTTATCCTTAGGTCAAAATATAGCTACACTTTAATAAATTGAATGAACATTTTAAGTCATCCATCCTAAAATAGGAATGAATGATTTGCTAATAGTTTCTTTGATTGGTGGTATCTTTAGGAAAAATATGGAAACGTATTTTTTTTCACTAACCATAGACTCCTACGAGAGAATAGACATGAACGAAACCTTATGTCTCCTAAAATGTAACGCTGCTCCCAAGATACACCATTACCCTATACATATTATTAAAACTTACCTCCACAACAACATAAGCCAACAGCCAACTCCTCAGTAGTTTGAATCTAAACAAAATTAGGTCCAAGTTGGACGTGGCAGATGGATCACCGTGTTATCTGGCGGCGCGGCGCCTACCTCATCAATCCTGCCGTGTCTTGTGTTTATTATATCGCGTACGTGTTGCTGGGTGTTGAGAACCTTAGGGAAGTTTTGGAATTTTCTAGAACGTTCTAGATCATTGTTTAGTTCGTGGTTGTCTCTCTTTTTTCTGCTATGTATTCCATATGGTGGTGGAGTCAGCTTTAGTTCGCGGTTGTGTGTAGACCTATGAAGCAACTAAGTGCAGCTACGTTTGAAGTTGTTTGATTGGGATTACAGTAGTACCTACTACACAACATTTCAGAAATATCTCTATAATATGTTTCAAAGCTGCTTAGTAAAGAAGAAAGAAAGAAAGAAAGAAAGAAAATCCATTTATTTCGAACACACGAATGACGCAAGAAACAAATAAATAAATATGGCACAAAACAAACAATACAGTGAACATAAAAAGGAAAAAAACGCTGCAATTGCGTCACTCGTGCGTGAAAGGGACAGCGCTCAGCATAAATGCTGTATCTCGCGCACGCAGGCACGAGACAACAGCGCTGGTTTTCAGCGCTGACCCACCACGCGTCCTAGCCGGAACTACAAAACTTTAACGCTGTTTCGGCATAAATACACTAAATAAATAAATACATAAATATATGTATAAGTAATGTAAATTTAAACAGTTACAAGAACGATGTAAACTAAACAGAAGAACACAAACTAAAAACAAAATATAACACAATATGAGAATATCAGACATAGGACATAGACAAAAAAAGAGCGAAAAATTAAAATAGTCGACCAATGAGCGTCTCGAACCATAGACAGCGCGGTAAGTGTCATGTGTCAAAGATCAGGTTAACCCGGCCAATTACATGTGAGATATGTTATTATGCAATATTATGTGTATCAAGTGATGTAAATAGTGTAATATGTAATATGTAATAGTGTAATATGTAATATGTAATAGTGTAATAGTCGAATGGAGCATAGCTTGATGACAAGAGTGAAATAAATTGTCACTGTCATGAAAATTTAAATAAAAAGTAAACACAGTTTTACGTCGGTTGCTAACAGCACAAACTCTTGGAGTGGTGGAATTTACTTTCAATAGCAATTTACTCAATATCCAATTCTTTACATTCCACATTTTTTACAGATGGTAAACTATGAGGAATTTTACAAGATGCTGAACTATGAGGCAGTAAATAAGGTCACACTTTGCCTACAACATACATTAAGTGTTTAGTATTGAGGCGATGTTGGTATAATTTCCCAGTTAAACTGGGGCACTGTTGTCAATTCATAAGGTACCTGTATTATAGTGCTCAATCTATCAACCTGGCAAATCATAAAATAGGAGTAGAGATACTTAAGTAAGCTCCTTGAGTAGGTAACTTTGAATAGTTTACATGATACACACAAAATACGACAAACACTTTTTAAGGTTTTGTAAGCCAAGAAGCATATAAAAATATAATTGGCTATCATCAAATAGTTGATCAGAAAAAATCCATATGAAAGTTTTTACACGACAAATCGTGTGTAAGAAGTCAAATAGCCACTTAAAAGAACAAACCAAGAAAAAGAAAACCAGTGAAAAGGAACAAGCCAGTGCGTAAAAACTTAGTCAGCACTTCTCACTGACCACCGCTAAAGAAAGTGATACTTTATACAATAGCCCAGTAGTAACACCGAATAACCCACGCCTTTATATTCCTTAAAATCCACCACACAAGAAAAAACTTTTGTCACAAACATTCGTAGCAACAAAAACGCATTGTCGCATTAATGAACTTAAAAATGGTACAATAGTCGCGAAAAATGAGATCAACACTACTCGGGTACGAGCCTAAAATATTTACCAACTTATCTGTTTACCATAACTGAACAAAACACTATGGGAATTTGAACCTTAAGCTTAAGACATAAGAGTTGTGACTGTTAGGGGTGAACGTAAAATAAAATTGGCAGCCACCGATACCTGTCCCGCAAACTTATCGACAGACACAATAGAGTGAAAATTACAATAGAATCGATACTTCATTCATAGCCGTAGCTAAAAACATGAATGAACGAGTCAAAGAGTCGATTTATGAATGAACTGGACAAGTGTACCCCGTAGTGTGCAAAACTCCAGACAAACAGGCGACAGCATTGTCAGACAATTTAAAAGCAATGTTCTTAGAACGGCGGCCATTTTGGATTTAACGGACAAAGCGCAGGTGGTCATTAAATGTCTTTCCGAAATTCATTTCCGTTGTGATTGCGTTTTAAATGAAGTACCTTTTTGAATTTTAGATATGAATGAGGCTGTAACTGTCCGGTAATTAGAAATGGTTTATTCTTGCGATTTCAAAGGCTATTCGAGATAAATTAGGCAGATAGGGTAGGATGAAGTATGAAAATTAGAAATGAGTGGGTGTCATTATAGATGTTGAAAAATGTTTTAAAAACATTCAATTTGTTTTTTTCATTATTTTTCCCATAGAAGAGTTAATTTAGCAAATTAAACGCATTTCTACAAAAAACTCCATATTCACTTTGTCCTTTGAAAAGTGCAAATCCAGCCTTTACAAATCCATACCTACATTTGATGCATTCGACCTGGTTTTTCCAAAGTAAATCTGTTCACTACAAAGCCTGGATGAAGCTTCAAGCATGACGTCACTTCATGGACCGTTGCACTGCAAATCTGCCTATGTATGTAATACTAGGTAGGTTTGTGAATGCACCTCCTAAAGTGGGTTTAGGTCAATGCTTTTTGGTTCGGTTAGTATTTGAATAGGAATGCTATGTTTTGAGAAGACTGTTTACAAAGCGCCCGTATTTTTATTAAGGTTTTGAGATTATTATTATCATCATTTTAAAATCATCGTCATTAAATTGTGTTTGCGTTGTCTCATTGTGTTAGCTTCAAAATTAGTTAAACTTTTCATCTTTAACATTTGGACCACTTAATAATTTTTGACATGTATCGATTTTATAATAAAAGGAAAAATCGAAGCAGCAATGATTCGAATCAAACTGATCTCCGACTATCAATAGCCAATCACGTCATAACATCTCGTTTCAAAACCTCTATTATTTGAAAACAGTTACCTAATTTGCCATATTTTCTATTGTATAAAGTTTCTGAATTATCATTACCGTGTCATACGCCACCTGGTGTAGTTTGACGTGCACACAATTAGAAGAATACCCCCGGTTTGATTCGATAATAACCCTTTATATCTATCTGATTTGTGGGGGAGTTCGATCTTCGACTTCGCATACAAAATTCACCTTTATTCCGATCAGCAGAAATGGCGAAAATACCTTGTAAATTTTACCAGGATCAGATACGCAGTAACCAAGTGTTGTTTGCCCAAACATTGTTATTTTCGTGCCATTGTCTGGCTGACGCGATTCCGTGATCAAATTCGGTGCCGTCAGATTTTTGCTACAAAAGAACAAAAATGCGTTGCAAAAAATATTTGCTGATGATACCAACTGATTTGTAGTTTGTGTGTATTTTTGCTACTTTTTTTCGACTACTGCCTTGGGCCCGGACGCAGCCCTTTACTTGAGAATTGAGACGTACCTACTTTCTCGTTTTTGAGTTTTCTCAAAAGACAATGACCCAGGAAGCAGCCGTAGGCCTTTGTTCAACTTTAGTCGTTACCCTTTGTGACATTGCCAAATTTTATTGGGAACTCTCATTATTTAATTTTGATGGAATAAATCTTGATGGTGTTTTGGCGTGTCTTCTGTTCGTTTTATGTCCTTTGTGTTGTAATTCTGAATATTTAGTAAAATAATATATTTTCTGAAATTAGTTATGTATGGCGAATCAAATTCAACAGATGTATTCTACGAAATCCAGTCGCGATAAACATACAAAACAAATTACCGTTAAGAAAGCAAACTTTGAATATTTACTTACATCGAAATAACCCATATAAAACCACTTATGCACACAAAAGAAAATGTTACTTTACAAATTAATAGTGACATGATAATAACATGAATTGGTTCACAATTATAATGCTCCCAGATTTTAGGGTGCTTTAATATTTCATAAACTAGTTTGGCCAGAGCATATGGGGCGGGGCTATGGTGTGCCCTCCCCATGGCTAGGGTTTCTTTTGCAAGGATCACGCGTGCACCATAAGGATTCAATTATGGGGTATTCATATTTAATTAATATGGTGCGCTGTAGTTTGAGCGAGAGGTTTTGATCGTTGCAAATTTTGATCAGATTTCATTTTGTGTACAAATTTTATATTAAATAAAAACTATTTATTTGGAAATGGGTTAAATCTGTAAGCCTCATTACATTTTTGTTAAAAATACTCGAATACTGATTAAACGATGCCACACTCTTGATCAAATAGCACGAAACTATAAAGAAGCTAGTAGAAATAAAATGCCATATAAACTTATATTTTCATGAAGATACAAAAAAAAAACATGTTTCCAACCCCCAAGATGTTAACAAGTAATAAGTAACACTAACATTTTCACATCTCGTTTAAAAAAACCTGAATAATTTACCAACAAAAAAAAATCAACGTACACATCTCACACATGCATTCAAAACAGTAACCAAATTGGATTTAATGAGACAGATATTAGGGATGTTTCGTGCCATACAAAATTATTCATAGCTACTAAAATGCTCTATTCAAAGTTTTTTTTTCCCCAACTAACACTGGGGTTGACGTCTCACCGACAAAGGGGTGGGCCGGGCCAAATAATTGCCAAAACGCTTCGAGACCCATTGTGTGTATTTACAATAGGGTGCACTAAGTGGGGGTAGTTTTTGTAATTGTTACTTTTAGGAGAGACGCACCCCATATTCAGTAGTATACCGGAGTTCGTGCCACGAGCTACATCAACATGTCTCGGTCGTTCTTAGTCGACGCTCTCATCAGTGATACGAAAGATTGCAAGAAAAATGAACTGTCTAGTGAACCTATACATCCTTACGCGTTGATCGGTCACCACTTGGATCCGCGTTCCAAGTACTTACCTTACCCTTACCCGGGGAACTTGAATAATCTCCTGAACATCGGCCTGCAGCAACAGCGTGCCCCGGATTTGTTTCGACCATTTTTGGAGCAGTTGAATTTCCGTTATCCTTTACTGCATCAACTGCCTCGCCCTGATTTCTACGAAGCTCAAGCTGAACCAAAGCCTTTTGAAGGATACCTGAAAACTGAAGAACAAGAGCCTGTGAACTTTGTGAATAGGCGAAAGAAGTCTGTATCTCCGTATCTTCACCATCCTTATAAAGTGAATACATCTCCTTCTAAGAGTCAAGGACAGCGTTCACCTTCCTTATCCAGTGAAAGTCGGAATGGTACTCCAAGCCCGCCACTCGGTCATCCAGAGGAACTTCTGCCAGGATACTCGAAGGATTTAAAACGTGTGCCACTAAAAGAAGACTCCAGCAAGCGCATCAGGACAGCCTTCACAGGCACCCAACTTCTGGAACTAGAAAGAGAATTCTCAATGAACATGTATCTATCAAGACTGAGGAGAATAGAAATTGCTTCTCGTTTGAAACTGTCGGAGAAACAAGTGAAGATCTGGTTCCAGAACCGCCGCGTTAAGCTGAAGAAGGAGGAATCCCCTGTGTCTTCCGACCCTCGTGGTAAGAACTGCTGCTGCGCAAAGAGTACCTGCTCCTCAAAAGACCAGGAAGCTTGCGATCAGGAACAAATAGACGTGGTTAGTGATCATGACAATAGTTATGAAGCTCAAAACCTTTCTCAGTATTCTTGAAGAGTGAACTTTATTGTGGAAAGACTTGAATATTTTATTCGTGGTTTTGGGATTGAATCCAAGGCTATATAAAGCCTTTTGCGGTAGATTTTATGACTGTTAAATTAATTGACAATGTTTAGACGAGTGTAAATTATTGAGACCTGTGTGAGATTCTGAAGTGCCAATTTTGTGGTTGTGAAAAATTTAATTTTCATAACATTCACTATGATTGTAATTGATTTTTGAGATCGAATAACAAATGATAATTAACTCAATATTAGGACTGAATTTGCTTAAGTTAATTAAGATGTTATAAATTAAAATCGATTCTCAATTTATTTCTACTTGATGAACTATGTTATCACTGCAATTGTTTCTAGTAATTAACAAGTTGTTTAATTAAAATTGATTACACTAATAATGTCTAGATTTTACTGCTTAATATTTGTGATAGCAATAAAACTGTTTGTAACTTACTAAGCAAGTCAGGTCCAAGTTCTAATTAAGTAGAGTACGCTTGTAAAATATTTGTATATTGTTAATAATGTAAATAATAATTTATGAACAGCGATTTGGTATAAATAAGATATATATATTTTGATAAATCTTTACAATTTGTTAGGGTATAATAAAATTGTACGAACTGAAATTTATTGCCTTTGATTTTTCAATTTCAACCCTTATCTCTACTCATGAATTACCTTTGAAAATAACCTTTTATAAAGCACTGAAAAAATATTACATAAACACCAACTTAAAGTTTACAATGGCTATGAAGCTTAGCCGCTAAGTTTAACATTATGTATAATTAAAAGTGCTGCCGAGATCTCCATATTTCGATAAGTAAGTGCCTTATACACAAAATCACTACATTTAATTGATTTTGCAACTAAAGCACACTGTCCAGGCGGATCAACAAATAAATGTTGATATCCTTATTTATCACTATCTTAAAAGCGATACGATAGGCCTAAACCACATAGTATTGCTTTAGATATCGATATGAATTTTAATTCTTACAGGAGAATTTTCTTATTTCTTTTATGAACACAATAGAAATATCTAACGCAATATTTTCAACTTTAAGTAGGAGAACAATGCAAGTACGAATATACTGATTTCATTAAGAGCGTAGTATTTGAAGAGGCCTAAAGAATTTAGGGGACATTTTATGAACGGACCTCTAATAATGCAAGCGTATTGGTGACGAGAATTTCACAAGGAATGCTATAGCGTGTGTGAATTTAATTAAAATTTAATATTGTGTTAGGATGACGTTAGGAATTCAAGGACTTTTTAAGTGGTATGTTTGTAGTTTTTAATATAATACTTATTAATACAAGGTGTTGATTTGCATTTGTGCCATACTTCAGGAGGAGGACATAAAATACGTAAATAATCGATTGGAATTACAGTTAACGGGAAATAGTTAATATGCGCTGCTTTTTATGTCATTGTAATGTCATAGTATTTCAGAAATAATCCAATTTTATGAATGAAATTCATGAGTGATCGTTGCGAATGCTTTGTGTTTGCGTTTGTCTGAGGGCGCAGCACGGTTTTGAGGCCAGTAACACACGCGCCGAGTTTGAAAACGGGTAGTTGGCATTGACAAATTTCCGAAAAAAATAATAAAATCAAAAATTTTTGTATCCATTTTTTTGTTGATTTGGGTTGAGAATCATTAGTATAATTACGTCCTTGACTATGGCACGGATGCAAATCAACAGCTTGTATATGATGAATTAAAACTGATAATATTATAAGAAAGACTCTGTCATAACTGCCTCTTTAGATATAATCTGGTGAATGCCTGAACTGAAAACCTACTTTATCTATAAAACTTTACGAATATAATAACGTGCTTTATTGCTTTCTGAAAATATGTGTTAGCCCACTGAACACACATGGTGTTTACGAAATTTAACGTTTCTGCGAAACATTAATAAACACACATTTAAATTGTTTTTCATAAAACAGTAATGGAACCCAAAACCACACATTAAAGTTGACCACGAAAGCCTCATTTTAACTGCACGCTCTTATTTTAATGTTCTTGTACATTTCAGTTTAATTACAAAGTAAATAATTATTGTTTTTCATATCATAAATGCTGTCGAAATAAATGGTGAACACTGAAAATTATTTAAAAGTTTTGAATATAAATTACGATGCATTTGTTTGCTGTAAAAGGCTTATTAACTAATGTGTAATGAATAAAGTTTTTTGTGCAAAGTATTCATTTATAATAAGGTATCTATATCTACTACAATTTACCCTTTAAAGGCAGTAAGTCATAGTTTATTGACCGATAAACAGTTATACCCATATACCTACACCGTTTTGTTAAATAGCTATTTAACCTAAAGGATATATGAGTGATATTAGGTACCAAGGTAGGTGAAAATTAGGTAGTTTCTTTACTATACCTACACACAAATTAAAAGTGCCTACCTATAATTATACCTACAACTTTATCGTCGGCAAAATACTACCTACACTTAATAATTATGTAACAAAATCTTCTCAACATACCAGAAACTACATATCTAGGCCAAAATTGACCTATAATAACTATCTCAATAAACCACAATACAATTACATTTCAACAGTATTTGCATTTTGCAACTAACTGTCTACTGAAATTCAGATTCAATGAATAATATTCAGAACAATGGGTAATAGACTTTGCGAAACAATGGAAAATGACAATATAACTAACTTGGCGACTTTAAGTGAGAGTAAGTTATATTACTTAGGCTCACTCGCTTCTTCTTGAATTTATAGAAAATCTTTTGAACCGATACATATTCTATTTAAAGTTACTTTTGATTGTATGATGAAGACAACTTTGATAAGATTTTATCATAATGACTGCCTTAAGAAAGATAATTTAAAATACATTTAAGTTTTCTTATATGATTGATTTCGACATTCTAACTAGACGATGACTTATAGGTTTTACACTATTAATAAGATTTTATTTGTATAACTACATAGGCATGCATCGTTTTATTGGAATTTGTACATTACTGAAACAATCTCAATTTGTCTTGGTAACCCTTAAATGGACCAGGAGTGTTAATAATATACCATCTTTGCTTCCGTATTTTACAATCATCCGTTGATGTAATTTTTTGTATCTGCATTTTTTGTATCTTCCCGAAGCCACGCTTTCTGCTTACTTCGCTGTATTGACTTGATCAAGCACTAATTGTATTAAATTAAAGAATATACATAATCAATCTAGGAAAACCAACTGAACCTAATAGTTCCTTCAATCCGGGCGGGCGCTGCCGATTCAAAATAAATGAATCAAGCGAAGTAATTTGTACTTAGTTCGCGACTGGAAACTAGTTGGCGGTCAAATTACTGAAACAACACAAATAATCAAAGTTTTGCTGTCTATCTGTCTTGTTTTAAGTACAAAACTACAAAGCACTATGGTATGGTAAAAATACATATAACTATGATAATGTAACGAATATAAAAACTGCGTCCATAAGTATAATGAAAGCAAAATTAAATGAATTGATCAAAAATATTATACATATTTTTGTGCATATCTCTAAAACGACTGCATAAAATTCAATGAGCATCAGAGAACTATACAAACGAGAACTAGAAGATTTCCCTCCTAAGACTTAGAAACGTAATTTGGCCGTTTTAGCACCATACTTACCGAAAACAATAAAGCCATACTTACTTCTTTTCAATACCAAGTCATAGTTACCATACACCAGCCTGAAATAGATTATTTACTTGACGAGCGAAATGAACAGTTAATTCAATATTTTGTATGCAGCGAACCCTGCAATATCCACTTAATTCCGTAAAATCTCTGTCCCAGTTGTGTATCGAAAACTTTTCAGTCCACTCCACCCTTGCTAATGTAAAAGAAATACAGAAGGTCAACTTAATAACAATACGCCAGAATATTATGTAGGTATTTACCTTCTTTGTCTTTCCAGCCGTTTTATGAAAAAAGAAGCGACATTTTTTTATTGAGAGAAGGCATACCTATATAGGTACCTACATACCTTAGCGCATCCGATTGAAGGAAGAAATCTTTTAAAATCTAAAGATTGTCGGTTAAACAGCTTCAGATTATAAAGTAATATTTCTTGTTTCAAATGCAAATTGGTAGGTTTTTCGTCTTTTAGGAATCGTCCACTCTTATTCGAACCTATCCTTCTGATCATTGTTACTCTATACTCCTTATTTAAATCACCAGCTTTGCTTATTGAGCGTGGCTGCCATCTATTAGTTAGAATATTGAATTGGTCCCAGGTATTCAATTATAAGCAGGATTTC